>NW_017259241.1:140303-154751 GCF_001594045.1 Atta colombica | reverse complement strand
TATATATATATATAGAGAGAGAGAGAGAGAGAGAGAGAGAGAGACCCTGTGTGTGTGCGTGCGTGCGTGCGCGCGCGCGTATGTGTGTGTCAAATCACCCGTACACTCCTTTTATTTCGGAAACAGAGCATTTTAGAAAAAACGTTTCAGATAAAAGTTGTGGAGTTCTAAATGATCTATCTAGTAATCTGATCTTGGGTAGTCACCAAGGTCAGAGCAATGTCACTTTGAATTTTTTAAATGAAACCCTCTATTTTTCATATTCTTGTAGTACATCTTGAGAAAACACTATAATAAACACTACAATAATATTTCAAAACACTATAATAAAGTAATTTTTCATGAAGTACTTTTCAAGTTATAAGGTTTGAAAGTTACCGCCGGTATTAGCATTACGCAAGATGTCCAACCGACGGCTGAATCCTCTTGAATGTCATTTAGAATTATGTCTTGAATAACATTTGTTAAGATCAAGATTATTGGTGATTGTTTCTCTTATTTTCATTTTTGCACTGAAAATTCATTTTTATGTATTTTATTTTAAAAAGTTTTCGACACCAGTTATTAGATTTTGAAAACAAAAAGGTGTTCCATTTTAAAAAATCAATGTAACCTTGATCTAACTTGAATGGCGACGCCACTCAAGGTCAAATTGATAGATCAGTAAATAGATCTTTTTGAACCCTACAACTTTTTTCTATAAAATTTATATTTTCCGAGATTATTCAGGTGTCCCCTTTTTGAGACATCTTGTGTATATACACATATACATTCATATACATATGTCTATAAGAATATAGAGCAAAACGAGCATTGAGTTAATTTTGCATATGTAGTAGTTATTTATTAACCTAATTGAATAGATCATTATGTAGAAAATGTTGTATTATTATAATATTTATATTATAAACAGGAACTTGGTTTAATACGTAAACCTGCATCATTTATGACATCAATTTGTGATGAACGTGGACAGGAATTATTATATGCTGGTATGCCTGTAACCGAAGTTCTAAAACAAAATGTGGGTATCGGCGGCGTTGTTTCACTTTTATGGTTTCAACGCTGTTTACCTCCAACCTATTGTAAGTTTCTTGAAATGTCGCTGATGCTCACAGCTGATCATGGTCCAGCTGTTTCTGGAGCTCACAATACTATTGTTTGCGCACGTGCCGGGAAAGACCTGGTTAGCAGTCTCGTTTCAGGACTTCTAACAATTGTAAGCGAAAATTAAATTCTAATAAAATAATAATATGACTTTTCAATACTTCAACAATACATTAATTTACAGGGAGATCGTTTCGGTGGTGCTTTAGATGGTGCAGCTCGTATGTTTTCTGAAGCGTATGACACTGGTTTACATCCACAAGAATTTGTAAATAATACACGTAAAAAAGGAGAACTGATCATGGGTATTGGCCATCGTGTTAAGTCAATTAACAATCCAGACATGCGTGTAAAACTTATCAAGGAATTTGTGTTAGAGAATTTTCCGGCAAGACCTTTAGTCGAATATGCTTTAGAAGTTGAAAAAATAACAACTAGTAAAAAGCCTAATTTAATTCTTAATGTGGATGGTATTATTGCTTGCTCCTTTGTTGATATGTTGCGCAACAGTGGCAGTTTTACTAGAGAAGAGGCGCAAGAATATATTGAAATAGGTGCCATAAATAGTTTGTTCGTTCTTGGTCGAAGTATAGGATTTATTGGTATGTGGTTATATATATAAAATTATGTACATTTGCATGCATTAATATTACATAAAGAAATATTATGGATATTATCATTCGCTAACGAACTTTTTTCTTTTAGGTCATTACATGGATCAAAAAAGATTAAAGCAAGGTCTTTATCGTCATCCTTGGGATGATATTTCTTATGTACTACCTGAGCAATATAATTGAATTGTTAGATAATGATACAGTATGTAACACTTAGTATGTATCTCATCGTTAATCATTCAGTTCAAAAACCATCTTAAAAATAAATATGCGATATAAAAAATTAATTGTTTATCATTGATAAATTACACTGTTCGATGAAGAATTATTTTTTTCGAACACCGGAATGGATTAGTAATTTTTTAGCTTTTTTGGATACTGAATACGATTCCGTTTCCCAAATTAGTCTATTGCGTATTTTTGATAAATTTATAATTAAAAGGTGCTTATTCTGTAACTTTTAACAACCGTAACGCTACAATAAAAATCAGAATTATGGTTATATTATAGAGTTTATATTAAACAACCTCTTATAAATTTTATTTCTAAAAAAGGCCATTTTCAAGTATTTTGTCATATTATAATTACAATATGTGACGTGCAAAAGTTTTATTGCAAAAAAAATTAATTACGTTGTTAAAATTTTTGGATCTTAAAATGATTTTTTAGTGTCAGCTATGATTAATAATAATTAATAAGATCCGTGCTTATGGATATAAATATGGAATCTATTGCGAAAAAAATTAGTTATTGATTTATTAAATAGCTTTTATTTGTTAATTAAAAGAATTTTTTTAAGCGGCTGTGAATACGAATTCAATGTCAAAACTCTCTGATAAATATAATATGATAAAATTTAATATAATGGACGCTAAAAATTTAAACAAAATTAGAATTGTTGTGAAAGTATAATTTTTTTTTATTTTAAAGGATCTTTCGCACATTTTATATAAAAAAAATAACGTCGGTCAAATTAGCTGAAACTGAAATATGTTCTAGTAGTATAGACCAAAAGTTTCCTCAGGCAAAATATTCTAAAATCAAAAAATATAAAAGATACAATGACTTGAAGTGCTATTGGAGTTTAAGAAATGCCTGTTTTTGAAATTAAGATGTTAAATTAATATATAAATATTTAGAAATATATTTTATATCATAGTCAAAATATTAACTCAGTTAATGGCTGCATTCAATAGAAAAAGCAGCAACTGTTGTAAAATTCTTGAATGTGATTGATTTATATATACATTTAGATCCAATGAGGAACTAAGAGCAAGATATATAAATCATATTAAAGAGTTTTATAATTGCTGCTTTTTCTGCTAAACACTGCCAATGTATACTTACTGTTGTCTGCTATAGTCAGCAGATACGTATTTGTATACGTAAATGCGTAGACATCGACTAGTAAATACATACATTTACTAAAGTTAACATTTTGATTATGACATATACATAATATATATAAAACATGATTTTTATTTAATGATTATAATTCAAACTCTTTGCATGCGTGCGTGATTTTTGTTTCGTCAGCATTAACCCAGATAGCAAAATATCTGCAGTTTTCTAGCAGACTGTCAGTAGGTTCAAGCAGAAAATGATGGCAGTCTGTCATCAACTGTATCCGTACTAGGTTTGTGTTAACATTGCCTGTCGATATAATGTGAAGACAAATTGTTGGCAGAAACAAATCCTGCCGACATTATCTAACACTTGCAGATTCTATTACGTTTTTTCTAGCAATCTGTCAACAGTATTATGTACATTTAATTCTGTTGTTATTTTGTTGGCATAATGTATAGCAGACATTAAAAAAAATCTGCTTTCTACAGACTTAGCTATCTGGGAATCTTAACCGTCAAGTGTGTAGACAATATTTACAGTTTTAGAGTGTGGTCATATGGAATCAAAAATAGCGAAACGAAACAAAAATAGAAGATGCAAATGATATGGATTAATCAATAAAAACAATATAGTCTCCCAGATAGCAACGTGTCTATCTTGTTGTTTGCACGTTGCTTATTAAGTATGTATCGCTACCAGAATTGCAGCAATTGAGTCCTCATTTTTTGGCAACTTAATATCTTCACGATATTATAACATTGAATAGCAACTTGTCAGCAATTTACTGGTAACTTTAAATCGTCTTCATCAAAACTCGTACTATTGCCATATTGTTATAATAATATGCAGCATCATACATTGCTATTATATTGCCGATAATGCACGACATTGACGCAGTTATCTTGCTATTAAACTACTAGCAATACATTATTGTATCTGCATGTTGTTACATCGGTATATTTGAAATCGGTGAAGAAAAATCTGCGGCAAGTTGCCAACATCATAAGCAATCACAGATTTGTGTGATTTTACTGAGACATGCTATCTGGGCTAATTAATTAATCATAATCTTTAATACATTGTGATTATAATATAATAAAGTACATGAACACATAGTCTTTTTTTGTAACGGCAAATTTTTCAGAATTGAGACATGATGGAATAATTCGGAAATCGAATTCGTATTCATCCAAGAAACTACAGGAATAATTAATCTCATCGATATTTTTGTTAATTATATTGAATAGGGGAGCCCTTTTCATGATCTTGATTTTGATATATGTTGTCGAGGTCATGACTTTGAGTGACATTTAAGAGGTTTTAGCCGTCGCTGGTTGTTTATTCATTGTTGTTTTATTAAAAAATTATTTATGAAGAGTTTAAAAAATAATGGCACATTTCTACTAAACAATATCAAGTCTATCTTATGATTATCCACGCGAAATGGGGTTCTGTCTTATCTCCTTTTTTTGTTTAAGATCATATGACTTTTCATGCGAAATGATTTTCATTTTAAGCCCGATCTACAATTGCGTAAACGTAATTGTAAATGGTTGTGAAATGTAAAGCGAAGTTTTAACCTGCTACTGCTGGTTGTAAAGCGTATTGTGAAAGATATTATAGATATATAATAGTTCAATTTTATTCTTCACAATTATGATTGCATAAAACGTAAGAATCAGAGTGCCATATGACTGTATCGTCCTTTTTGTCTTGACGTATGAAAAGGAGTGTGAAGTGTCTTTTCATCTTTTATTGTGTTCATAATAATAACAATAGCAACAATATACAAATAGTAACAATAGCAAAAGTACTCAGTCTATTCAATCAACATTTATATCAACATTTATTCATATTATGATAAACAATCAATATTGCTCTTATCGAAACTGCATTCCAATTAGTTGTAATCTAGTTATGACATATCTTTATTCGATTGTATATTATGATATACATTTACTATTACTAGTGTTACTACTATTCCCATAATGTCTACGTTTACGTAATTAAGATCGAGCTTTACCTCTCCCCTTTCTTCGAGGCCTACGACTTTCTACACGAAGCGAATTCCACCTCATTTCCTTTTCTTCGATTTTTCACATGAAACAACTTCTATCCCGCTTAGGGGCGTAACAACTTTTTATGAGTAGATCTTGTTTTGGATAGAAAGTCGAACGCTCTTAAGCAGAGGAAGTTGGAGGAACCTCGATTTGCATGAAAAGTTGGATGCCCGAGATAGAGGAGAGGTGAGCTGGACTTCGCTTTGTGTAGAAAGTCAGATGTTTAGGGATAAGATAAGGTGGAATGGATTTAGTTTCATGGAAACTACTAACATACATTCCAGGGGGGAGGGGGAGAGGGGAAAGGAGATGGAGCTTTGTTTCATGGGAAAAACAATTACATAAACTGGGGAGGAGAATAGTTTTTAATATATGTGGCAGAAAAACTTTTAAACTTTTTTGTCAATAATTTTTTAACAAATAACAAGCGACGGCTAAAACCTATTGGAGATCACTCAGAGTTACGACCTTGACAATATATCAAACTCAAGGTCATCAGGATCCGTTATTCGGAATATTTATCGAGTTTTCTTTGTTGAACAATGTTATCAATTAAAATTGATATATGAAATCGAACTATGAATCACACTTTTTGTATGTATAGCTAGTCACAGAAAGCTCATGGAGTGGTTTTTATTTATGGATCTAACCATTTAACATGCTCTACGAGTAAAGCTGAATTCCGAAATACATCGAAAAAAAGTGTTGCAACCTTTCTGTGAGCGGCTGTATGTGTATACATATAAAATTCTATATTTTTATTTTTAAGATAAAGGGTATAGCTATGGAGTATAAAGAATAAGAGGCTTTGAAAAGTACAATCAAAATCAGGTTTCTGAATTGGTGGTGCTCGATAGATGACGTTCAAATCACAAACCTCCTAATATACGTTTACGCACACACAACTGAACACACATAACGTAAAAATAGAGACGTTATTCTTTGATATCATTCTCTAACAATAACAGGAAGACGTAAATTGTCATTAAAACTGCATGAAGAATGAAACATTCTTCATGTAAAATTGATATGCCCTATCCTGCAAACTGCGAGAACGGTGTCAGAATGAAAGCGACATCTCTATTGAACTAATTCAGATGATCACTTTAACCACGCTTTTTGATCCATGTAAGGATGAGATCTCCTATTCTCTACACTCCACAGGTATAGAACAGGACCTACAAGCTGCCGTCTTGTAACACTGAGGCTACGGAGTAATAAGGAGATCGAACTTGAAGTCTGAAAATGGGAAGATTAACTGTCACGTGATCACAAGTCGTATGTATATATGTAGTAGTATATATGTGGTAGATACATACGTATAACCTGTGATCACGTGAGTCAATACTTCCAACTTTCCCGCAAGGCGTGATGGCACTAAAATCACATCCGGATTTTCCATGGATTTTCCTACACCGTGTTTCGAGTTCACTTTTTTCGTAACTGGCTGCTTGAATTTGATTTTCTTCTTATTATTCCATGACTAAGGCTGACAAGACAGCTTGTAGATCCTAATATAGCAGAATAAGAAGGGAATTTCGGGTCCCATCACTAGGAGGCAAAATGAAAGAATGTTTTGTAAAAAGTTTTTTTCCAAAGGAGATATTGAAAAAAATGATTTTCCATTAGCACTTTTTTTCTCTGCTAAATCTAAACGAATTTTTACAAAAAAAAATCATGGACATAAAGAGTATCAGAAAAAATAGAGTAAGAAGTTATGTTATTGGCTCAAAATTCTATTTTTTTTAAATTTAAGAATTTTTAAAATCATATTTGTTATATGATTTGAATGTTTGACCATGTCTAAAGTTCAGCAGCTAATCTTATTATAAATTATATTCTTTACTTTTTTCAGATTTTTAAATTTGATGGAACGAAAAAAAATTAAAATCATTTTTTCGTCATTTTCCGAAAATATCAATTGACATATTTTAAGTTATTCTTAAATATAATTGTATTATTTATCTTCAATCTCACTTCTGTAAACAATAGTTTAAAATTTTAATATTATAGAGTTCACGTAGGTTAAACAACGAGAATACCATTTTCTTCTTTTCTCAGAAAAATTAATTTAAAAACTGATTTAATCATTTCATCTTTTTTTTAAAGCAAAGAGCAATTTCTAACTTTGTTAAGCATATAGTTATCTTACCTTAATATGACATCAAAAGAGACTTCAGGTTTTTGATCTATAAGATTATTTAACCTCCTTTTATTTATAAACCTCCTTTTTTTATTTATAAACCTCCTTTTATTTATAAATTTCTATTAATTCACTTTCTAAAATTATATTTAAATAAATAAAAATACCTTTTTTAAAGAATCGAAGAAAGTTAGATGCGAAAATGCATGATATACAGAATTTATTTTTTAATAATCATTATTTTATCCGAAATAATATACACTTTTAAAAGTAACACTTACGAAACAATTGTCAAATATATCAATCTATCACTGTCTTTTATTTATGATTAAGTTTCCACCGAGGAAACTCAATTTAAAACTTATTTTTTATTAATATCTCGTCGTGAGCTACCATTTGACGTAAAATTTGATTCCAAAATCGAGGATCGAAAAACAAGCAAAAAAATCCATCCTTTTTGCGGACATTCTTTTGATGCTCTATGGGCATTTAATAAAGAAATATACAGGAAATCTGTAAATAAATTAATTTATTGTGAAAAAATTTTCAGCCGAATCTCTAAATAATCTTTAAATCACATTTAATAATTTTATTAAGATAAAACGAGAATTTTGAATTAAATAGCTTTGTAAGTCAGAAGCTTGAAGTCTCTTGACATTATATTAGGATAAGATATGTTTATCATGTTTGTGTGTGTTTGACAAAGTGAGAAATTGTTTTTGCTTTAAAAAAAATGCAATAAATACTGAGATCAATCAAATTAATTTTTCTAAAGGAAAAAAAATAGAATTTTCGTTGTTTAACCTACAGTTTTAATTTTTTTTCGACATGTTTCATCAAATTTCAAAATCTGAAAAAAGTAAAGAATATAATTTATAATAAGATTTAGCTGCTGAATTATTTTAGAAGTGATCAAACATTCAGCTCATATAAAAAATGCGATTTTTAAAATTCCTAAATTTTAAAAACAAAATTTTGAGTCAAAAATGACAAAAAAATTCTTTAACTTTAATCTTTCTAATACTCTTTATATTCATGATTTTTTTGGTCCGTTTATTTTTAACGAAGAAAAAAATACCTATTAATAAAAAAATCTTTTTTTTTCAATATCTCGAAATGGTTCTTTTGGGGTAAAACTTCGTACAAAATATTCTTTTATCTGGATGTTCATTTGCGTCTCTGATAATGGATTACATGCGAAGTCCAAAATCCTCTCCTTATCCTGTTATACCATTTGTTAATTTTTAATTTTAACTATTGTAACATTGATTAATCATTTATAATTTGAAAATTTTAGGATGCACATTATGAGAAAATATTATATGACATAATTACATATATAATATAACTATATAATTATAAATATATAACTATATATATAACTATATAATTACATATATAATATAACTATAGTCTTGTAATTAAATGTAGACGAACAAATTTTTTTAATACCTATCGACATCACATTCCGTTAATGTGTATTTTTGTTCAATAGCTGGAAATTAAAATATTCGATGATTTATTCTAATTAGTTAATGTTTAAATTGCAATTATTATAAATAAAAATATTATTTCTAGATAGCCAATAAGAGCAATATGCCATTTTGCTGTTACTTATTCCGCATTCAATTTCACTAAACCAAGGTGTTTCTACAAACTGTCTGTGGTTCTGATATCACGTAAAGTCTTCTTTAAAATTCAGCAAATTGCTGGCAAGTTGTTATTATGCGTGCATAGCGTGTCATCAGTTTGCTGTCAACATGACGAGTTTATTATTTCTCAATGTATATTCTTACAATTTCGTAAATTCATGATCAAATCTATTTGTCCTCCTGATATTAACAATTCATATTAGATTCCAATGACAGTAAATTGTCGACAAGTTGAAAACAATACATGCAGTGCATCAATTTGTTCCATAAGTTAAATCTCGCTTGGCTATCTGGGTTATTATTAATCTTAATTACATATTAATTATGTAAGTTATAATTATATACTAATCTATACATAAATCTAATTATATAGATTTTAAAAAAGTAGAAAATATATATTTATTAATGCTGCTTAAGATTTTGTTTAATATTCCGATTACATATTTTACACATTTTTAATAGATATATTAATAGATAGATATTTTAATAGAAAATATAACAAGGATAAAGAATATTAGAATTAAGTAATATTGTTCGACAAAATTGATCTCTTTTTGTTATACTAACATGAATAATAATTTTCAACATATTTTTGCTTGCTAAATATGAATCCGTTGGTGAAAGCTGGTTTGGCTATGTCGTGTCAAAATTTTGAAGAAAATAATGTCGAAGATATCAAAAACTATTATTTTGAGAGTTTTCAAGATATAGCACTGATAACTAATTTGTTTATTATTTAATTTCGTTAATATTAGATGTGGGAAAAAGTTCGTGGCGTTTTTCCCGTTTCATCTAACGGGAAAAACGCCACGAACCTTTTCCCACACCTCATATTATATGAGAATATCAACTTTTATTTTTAAGATACATACATTTTCTCAAATAGCTAGACATCAAAAGTACGCATGCAAAAGACCCCGCATAAAATCATAGGATTTTGATCCTCGGTAAAATTGACTGTAACTTTAGTATGTTATAGTTCTTGACTCATTGATCAAAAGTATTCATAGGCACAAAGCTTGAAAATGACTGATATTTTTGTTATAGCCATTTAAAATTATTTATTAATGCTTCGAAATCAAGTTTCTTAATAAATAAAAAGATTTTAAATAAAAAGATAACAATATGCTATCCTCTCATTACCGTTACCTCCTTCCCAATCTTCTTATTTCATCCCCACCACCCATCTCCATCCCCATACATATACGCTCGCGCGCGCAATTTTATATGAAAAAGTAGTATAAAAATCGAAGTAATCTTCTATAATTATGTATTTAGATTCTGTTAGATTTTTACTTTTCTCATGCGTTTCGTTTGAAATGCGTGAGTTCTCTTATCTCTCACGTGTTGATTTTCACGATCCGAATATTTGTTTCCGCACGTGAAGCACCGTATGCAAAAATATCGTGTGCTTACTGAAGTGCAATAACAACACAGAATAGAAAATTCTCTTTCTTCTTTATTTTTTTTGTGCATTCCAAATATAAGAGGTAAAGAGATTCACGAAAATCAACCTCAAATGAAACGCCTATCATGTCCACATGTTGTTCATTCCAGGTAATTCTTAGAACGGGCGAAAAACTAAAATTATAAGTGTACCATTGATATGCACACACGCGCTCCACACACATACACACATACACATACACATACACGCGCGCGCGCGCGCACAAGCGTAATAAGAGATTTACTTTTTCGATTTTTATACAGCTTTTTCATATAAAAATACGCATACAGGCGTATGTATGTGAGGTTGGAGGGAATGAGGATGAAGATAGTAAGAATGAATGGCATAATTATTATCTAAAATCTTTATTTATTATAGAAACTTGATTTTGAAACAATATAATTAATAAAATAAAACTTTAAACAGCTATAACAAAAAAACTAGTAATTTTCAAGTTTTATATCTGGACACACTTGATCAGTGAATCAAGAACTATAAAATATTAAAGTTTCAATCAATTTCACCGAACGTCAAAATCCTATGATTTTGTGCGCCTTTATACATATTATGTCGAAAAAAATTGGGCAGCAGTCCAACAGGATCTGTCATTTTTTTGTTAACTAACGTTAACAAAAATACAGCAAAAATTCCTGAGATACTGCATCATAACCATGCTAAAAATTTCAAGCATATCCGTATGAATTTGGACATCTGATTAAGTGTGATTTCTTAACACTGGAAATCCTGTTATATTCAAAATATATTTGGAGTTATGGATAAGTTCTACGTCAACCCTTGTGTGTAAATTTTGTTCTTCCAATGTATTTGGAATTCCAGATAATTCAAGTCGAATTTGTTGAACGAAAATTTCGTTATGTTCCAATATTTGGAGTTCCGGATATATTCCAGGTCAACTCTTGTCTGCGAATCTTGTTCTGTTATCGATACATATTTGAAATTCCAGATAATTCAGGATAAATCCATTTATTATCTATTTTCAACTGTTTTCAACTGAATACAAATCTTATGCAATTACAGATCTATCTTTTTGAAATTAGGAAATTCATAAGAAGTCATAATTAATTTAAACATAGACATACTCGCATAAATCGGATTATATTATTTCCTGATAAAAACTAATAACTTTATATCGTAAATTCCTTGCAATACGTATTTGGAACTGCGAATATAAACAGATAACATTTTTATCTGGGAATCCAACTATGTATCATGAAATGAAAATGCTTTTATAACCAGATTTAATATTTACTTGGATGAACTTTATGCCAGTTAAAGACTGATTTGTTATGTTTATCCTGTGAGCATATATACTTTTTATTTGGACATAACTGGAATTTTTAGCAGGGAACATACTGTAGAAAATGCTATAAAAATTAGACAAAATAATTCAGCATAAATAGAACAAAATTCAAACATTATATACTGGCACAATATAAACAAAAAATAAATCAATATAATAATTGCGTTCAACAGAAAACGATAGTTTTCCAACCATTTTATGATTGTTGAGATAGCCATTTTTCTTTATTTGAAACCATAACCCAGTCAGCGCGAGGAAAACTTCCAACAGTTACAAGATAAACGTTCTGGTGAACGCAACTACCGATGAGATACTATTAAAGATGGTCGGCACTTATGATGGAAATTTGTGTGTCTGTTAAAATTTAAATGATTAAGAGTAAGAAATCAATAATATGATACTAATTTTATGATTTATTAGTTTATACATATATATTTATTATTGTATATATATAGTATATATATTTATTAGTTTCGTAGAACATGTACATATGTTTGTTGTACTGCTCAGGATGCAACTTCGGGCATAATTTATAGAATTTACCGGTTAGCCATTGACCAGTCGTATTGTCAAGATGCTACTCAGGGCGTGGCGAAATCACAGTGGCGGTAGTAAGAGCTCAAAGTCCTTCAATTAATATAGATCAGCGTTTGTAGTGTAAGAAGTTTTATTGTAGCTTACGAGTTCTAAGTGTGTTACAATATTACGATGTCTCGCAGTAACGGAGATTCTCACAATAGTCATGTCTTCTACTTAATTTTTCGGTCCCCGAGATGCTTGAGGCTTACGCTTTTATGTTTACAAATTAGACTGAATTAATGCGTGATTGCATTAAAGTATGTCACCTGTTTTGTAATCAAAAATAGATGACTTGATTTATAATGATTTAACTGCTAGTCTGCAGAAAATTTGCAAATATAGATTTTGGATGTGACCTATTTGAGTCAAAACATGTTTAAAACTTAATAATACTAGATTTTGATTTAAAACTGGTTTTAATGTTATCATCGGAGTTTGATTATCAATAGAGATGATAACTGCAGAGAAAAAAATTGTAATTTTTCGGCAATATGTAAGATATTATAGCATTAAAAGTATGCATACTTATTTATACACTAAAATTAAAGTATTTATATAATAAAAAATTATGAATTTAATGTGTTATTATGATTATTAAATATTTAATAATCATAAATTTTTATTAATTGTCGGTAACGTCACGTTCTTCAATTATCTTCGGGCTCCCCCGGGCCTCATTTATAGTCACGAAAATTTATCCATCGTCGACGATCTTTAATAATATTTCGATGATGCAATCATGTTCATAAACTTATAAGATACTTCTTGTTGGTAATAGCTCATGGGGGCCGCAGGCATGCGCCCGCAATACGGTCATGCATGGACATGAATGATATGAATATCTGGACAGAGCATAAACGTGCCATTTCGTGCGACGCTAAAACCACAATACCCAATAATGACACTGAACGTCGACACTTTTGATGTAAATGTTCTTAGGTCACATGATTCACTGCCATGTTGTGAAGTGTACACAGTAGAGTTATAATAGGATAGACTCTTAAATTTAAATTTCTATTTCTAAGTCTCTAATACGTCCGCCATATTCCTAAATGTACAAATCGATACATGCTAAAAATTGCAGATCACAAAAAAGTTCACTGTCGCTACTATGGGTATTATACTGTGCTAAAACGCTTAACGCTCGTTTAATTTCATGTTCATTCTATGTAATTTTATCTTATGATGACACTAAAATTTTGTTTCTATCCATATATGCAATACTCCTATATTGCTAACGTAGCCTCTTTTTGGAAGTGGGGAGCCTGCGAAGATAGAAAGATAGAGAATAATCGGATTTCCATACATGCGGATAAGGTTGGTTAGGAATGTACGCATGCATATTGAAGCAAATTTCAAGTACTATCTAAGAAAGAGATAGATATCGTCTGGATGTGATGTTTTCGCCTCTTAAATGACATTAGCAATATAAGAATATTACATATATGTTTCTATCCAACTTTCCAGCATTGGCGAGCCAATTCTTGTGAATTAGGGGTTTTAGCAGTGAATGTGTTTTTAAAGCAGTAAATTTGTGTAATTAAAGCAGAACGTATACATAGTGCTATATTAATAGCATCAGGATGACAGATATTTTAACTTCTAAAGTCTCTAATTTTAACATTTAATAACTTGAGTCACAAAGCTGACTACCGTGTTGTTTTGCGAGATTCTTTCATTTTGAGTGAAAACGCGTCGACTGAGTTTATTTTTATTAAGATTTTAGATGGGGTGGAATATTCTAAATAATTATCTAAACATGTTGAACTTTAAATTCTAGAATAAATAACACACAGTGATACATAGCAGAAATCTATCTCCTCGCTATAAATTACAAAGGTTAGATTCGATATTCTTGATGTTAAAAAAACGAATGTTTCAGCATCGCATAAAAAGATATCCTAAAGCCCGCTTATGGATGAGGGGACCGAGATCTGCGCGGCGAAAGAGTTAATCATTTTGTTTGGCGACATTTTAGCCCTCTATTTAAAAATCGACATATGTATTATGGATATTATTTGTATTTCCAGTGCATGAAACTAGGATTTTGTGAGACAAAATTAATTCAACGATTGTGTGCAATTAAAAATAATTTTCTGTTTATATTAAAAGAAGAAATGAATATATATATATATATATATATATATATATATATCCATTAAAACTTTGATTATTAAA
>NW_017259241.1:124379-140203 GCF_001594045.1 Atta colombica | reverse complement strand
TAGTTACATCTGTAGACATATGTATATATATATATATACATATATTAATTTATTTAAAAATATTTTTTAAATTTATGTTATTGGATTGAGGGAAGAAAAATATATTAGACGTTCACTAATTAAAATAATATTTGTTTGTGATATATTTATGTTACAAATATACATTATATTACATGTATACATACATACATACTTCATACATGACTAAAATTACGCATCAAACATAAAGGTATAAAAAATAATCTATTACATAAATATTAGGTTTGTTCTTTTTTCATACTACAAGGCTAAGTTTGCACTTTTTAGAGCATACTCCATGGATCAATTAAGAGCACGCTCCATTTACCTCACCTCAGAAGTAGTGTTGTTGGATCAAAACAACGCGCTCATGCGTAATAATTGAGAATGTGCTAGATTTCTGCTGTGACAGATTTCCTAATTTAAATAATTAATAAATTAATATTTCGGTTTATAGGCGAACGATTTTTTTAGCAGTTCCTTTTTTTTTGTAAAAATGCATCGAAGCTTAATTTCATCAAAATCGATGAGAAATAAGAACTACGTTCTTGAGTATTAACTTTATCCTCATAATACTTTAGTTACATTTTTCTTATTTATGTAGTTAAATAATTGTCTGAATACTGTATTATCGATATTTTTGTTATAATACAAAAAAAAACTAATGATAATTGATCCTGCAATCAAGAAATTATAAGGGCACATAAATTATAATGTTAATTATAATGTTTAATATAAAAAATATTTTTTATAGGCAAAGAAATGAAAAAGTAACGTTTCCTAATCCTGTTCATTAGTACTTTCTATTTCATTGTCTCTTTCAATAAAATCATGGACAGCTACAATAGGTAAAAGATTTTCTGCTAATAAATTATCATTAATATGATTAATAATTTCAAAGAAAACCGGCAAGAAAATCTTGTATTCTGAGATCCATTTTAATTTTATATTATTTTAATTTTATATCGTGGTTAAATTTATGTGAACTAAATATTTTACAGCGATCTGTTTCAGAATGGATTGAGACGGATTGCACATGTTTGCACACAGGACGCTTGAAACTTGTCCTAATCCGTTCTAATCCATTCGCTGAACGTTGGATGACCTGAATCTCACTGCCTACCGCCATCTTATCTGTAATCTAAGTGCTCTCCAGTGCTAAGGTTTGTTCGCGTCGCAAGCTCCAACATGCTTCTACTCACTCAAGTGCGTTGGAGTGAGTAAGAGCTATAGTGGGAGCATATTGGAATGTATTGCGAACAAATCTATAGATCGTGAGATCTTAGTCGAGGGAAATTGATCAGTCACAAGCAAATATAGGGAGAATATTTGATTAGAATGATCAATTTCTTACAATTGAGATCCTATAACCGTCTACGATTTCTATATATGAGCCTTTTATTTGTTAGCGGTACTATTGATTATTTGTTACATTGACGAATGAGAAATAATTAATTTGCAATAGTAACTAATCGTTTTCTTAACAAATATCACATTTGTTTTCCCTTGATTTGTTCCTATAACAAAACCATTTCTTTTAGTTTCTTGCTCATGAGTGTTCTCATAGATCGGGAATCTCTTGTATATGAATGCAATTTGTTGTTTTCACTTTTGAAATTTTGAAATTTTCATTATTGAGATATTAATACTTTTATGTCTTAAAACAAACAAATAAAATGTAGCATTTTACGCTGCTTATATCTTTTCCTCTTCTTATTTTCTTTATTTTTTCCTACTTCCCCATTTTTCTTTTTTTCCTTTTTTTTAAGTACTTAAAAAGTAGCCTAACTTTTCGGATACTTTTTTCTTATATTTGTATCTATACTTAGGTTTGTAAATTAAAAAAATGTAATTGTAAAAAAATGTATCTATACTTATATCTAAATACATTTTTTATGTAATATCTATACCTATATCTAGATATATATCTAGATATATCTTTCAAACGATATCTATTCCAACTGATTACATATATAAACACTGATTACATATATAAAAAAAATATATATATACTACATATAAAAATATATATATAATATATATTTATAAAAAATATACATATATATTTATACATTTATACTACATATGAAATATATATACTATATATGAAAAATATATATAACAATATATTTATAAAAAATAAAAATATATGTGCAACAGTTTTCGTGCAATCACGAGACTTTTTTTTTTGCCCGTCCGCCTTTGTCTTCCTTTGCCAACTCATTACTCCACACTTGGCATAATTCTAAGTCGATAGCCCTGGCACAGAGAGTATGATTTATTCCTTGTTTAACACTCGGTGAACAACAAGGTGAACAACAATAAATTAATACTTCTGGACTACGTTCAGGAACCACATCCAAATAACTCTAAGCTGCAGGGCCGTCAGAATATTTTCGACACAACTTTCGGAACACAACCTATATCTGGGGATCTGTATTTTCAAACAAGGTGAAAATTACAAAAGCGAGCAAATTTACTAAGTGTTGACCAATGAAATAACCAGTATTCTAATAAATTCGCTCACTTTTATAATTTTCACCTCATTTCAAGACACAGATTCGATCCCCTGATTTTGAGCGTCAACGCGTCAACTGCCTATAAAAAAGCACCTTATTAAGCAACATAGTCTATGGCACAGTATAAGTACATATAGTATGGACACTGAGTGTCGGCACCTTTGATATAGTGGGTTCCAGGTCACATGACTCGCCGAAATGTTGTGGGTTGGAAAAGCGCTTATAAATTTGAGTTTTTATAAAGCTACAGAATGATTTTTCTAAAAAAAAAAGACATAATTCGATCGTGAAAATTGTTTATAGCGAGTATATTTTTAAATCAGAATTATATAATAATGTTAACGAACTCATTATATAAAGATAATATTCACATTAATAGTAATAATAATATTAAGCAGTAAGGGGCTCCGTACAATAAAAAGGATAGGAAATAGAAAACAGAGAATAAGAATTTCAACATATTAGAAATCATGTATTGTGGAATACGCAGTTTCTGATAGGTTGAAATTCTTATTCTCTATTTCCTGTTCCTTTTACGGAGTCCCTAATAAGTAAATTAAAAATAATACTTGATTAAATACTATATGAAAATTATAATTGAATAATTACATCTAAAAAAATAATATATTGCATGAAAATTGTAATTAAAGTTATAATTTAATAATATATGTACACACACACACACACACACACACATGCATACTTTATTACGAAAACACTTTATCGTATACAAATATAACAGTCTACACAATATTTCTCCGAAAAATTTGATTTAATTTTTTAGTAAAACTTAATTTTATTAACTCTTTGCCCCTTTGCCCTTTTCTCTTACAAAAAAAAATTAAGCTTTGTATGAATGACGTATCACGGCTCTCACTCGTGATATTCATGTTTAGCCCGACTTCCTTATTACAAGTCACACGATATTGTAGGTGAAAGGGTTAATTATATTTTATGGGAAGGATTCAGCGAATCTAACTTAATCTAACCTAATCTAACCTAACCTAACCTGCAATTTCAACTTAATGAAGGCAACCATTCCTGGTTGGAAATCGACGCATGCGCACTAAAAATTGGAGACCACATAAAAAGTTAAGCATTCATACTGTATCTGTATGTACTTATACTGTGTCTATATCAGAATACGAAAGGAATGTATATTCAACGCATAACTGAGTTACAACGTCACAAGTGAGGATTATCTGTGAATCGTGATCGAATGTAAATTGAATGTAAATTGAAAGCAATTGTTCTGTTCCAATTCGTGCACGTTGCTACACTTTGTGCATTTCTGTGTACGTTAAGCAATTGGAAACCATCTAATGTTACCTTAGAAATAAAGATAGCGAGATAATCTCGCCAGATTCTTTTCATTTTTATCACAATGACAATAAACAACTAGAATGAATAGCTTAGGTTTAAATCTAATTTTAAGAATGGGTTGTATATGCACTAAAGAAATCATTACGATAAACTCAAGGAAATATAAAGTTTGTGAACATCTTGGAGATGGGCAAGTATATATTAAACAACTCGCACACGATTATTTGTGGTTAAAATATACTAATCACATGATTTATCGCATACATAATATATGTTTTATAATAGTGTGTACATAAAATTATTTCTAATATTATTATATCTAAACTTAATCAATACAATCTTAACTTATTCAATACAAAAAAAACAAGATTTTCTTTATGCCAACAAACATAATATTTACAGTATCTTGTAACTTCTATAGAAAAATTAATAGTAGAAAATTAATAAAAATATGTGATAATTGGGAGCATAAATAAGGTTTACATTATGTTTTTAGTGGATTTAGCACAGTACTTTTAGTTGAAGATATCGTCACACATAAAAAGTATGCTATTAAGAAAATTATTTGTCATGGACCAGAAGATCAACAATTAGCAACAAAAGAGGTTGAATATTATAAATTGATAAAACATCCAAATGTTATAGAATGTTTAGATTCAACTTGCAAAGGTACTGCAGATCCAATTGTGAATACAACAAGCGAAATATTAATTGTTTTACCATATTATCATGTAAGTAACTATGATTTAAAAAAAATATATTATTTTAAATGTAATACATTTTATAATAGACCAATTTATTGTAATTTTAGAAAGGAACATTAGCTAATGATTTGGAACGACGAGCAAAGAATTGTGATTATATGAATCCTATAGATGTCCTCAACATATTTTTACAGATATGTGAAGGTGTAAAAGCATTTCATGAAGCTAAACCAGAACCTCTTGCTCATAGAGATTTAAAAACTGCAAATATAGTGCTTAATGATGTTGGAGTACCTGTTATTATGGACTTGGGTATATTAAATTTTATTATGGATTTGGTTAGATAGCATGAGTGAAAGCATGTGTGTTTGAAAAGAGAAGAGATGAAACACTTAATATTTTCAGGACAATAAATTAGATAAGATGATTATGAATAAATCAGATTGATAGGAGGATATAGAGGTAGAGAAAGTGTAGGGGAAGTAAGCTATAAAGTAGGAAGATAGAATAGGGGTATTAAAAGAATAAATAATAGAGAAAGATTAAAATTATAATAGAGAAAGATGAAGATAACGAGAAGACATAAGTAAGGCAAGTAAAGAAATTAATTATATCAGAAAAGGACAAGAAGGTAGCACCTTAAAGCCATGACACAAAAAACTTAAGACATAAAACTTAAGAAGTGTATCGATCAATCATGAGCTTTTTACAATACTGTTACCTAAGTTTTAAGTCTTAAGCTGTAAAAAATTGACCAAATCATAATTAAATGTAAGAAAAAATAATCGACTATGATTGATGATCAATTTCTTACGGCTTTAAACTCAAGGAGATACATCTAAGGTGGGTAAAAAAAAATTGATTTTTCAATTTTTGCATTTTTTTATAATATGAAATTCTAAGGTTATTTTTCTAAAGTTACACTCGAAATTTGCAAAAATAAAAAACTTATAACGTTATAAATTATATTAAAAGTTATAATTTAAAAAATAAAAAGTTGTAGCATTATAAATTACTGATATAAATCAAATAGTGTTGAATCAAGGTCCATTATAGATGAATTTGTTCATGAGATAAAGCCTTTTGGAGCCAAATACAAGATATTGGTGTGCAATAAGATTTATTTATTCACTTATCTTAGTCAAATCAATCAAATCAATCATACGTTTCGATTTCTAATTCAGATTTTTTTCAATATCACTTACATAAAATCATTGAACTTCCCGGTGCACTATACAATGATAATTAAAACATCGTTAACTATATAATTATATAATTATATAATTAATGCTACAAAACTTATCTACTATATTAAAAATCATAAGGATAAATATATGATTAAATCTTGATCTTATATGATTTTCATTAAGAGTATAAAATTGATATGTCATCAAGAATCAAAACATATGATTTGACTAATTAAGATGCGAATAAATAAATCTTATTGCACATCAATATCTTGTTTAGCTCTAAAAGGCTTTATCTCATGGAGTGATTCATCTCTAATGAACCTTGATTCAACTTATATTTGATTTATATTAGTAATTTATAATGGTATAATTTTTTATTTTTTAAACTATAGCTTTTTAAACTATAACTTTAATATAATTTATAATGTAATAAGTTTTTTATTTTTGTAAATTTCGAGTGTAACGTTAGGAAAATAATCTTAAGATTTCATATTATAAAAAAATGCGAAAATTGAGAAATTAATTTTATATCAATTTTCTTGTCCTCTCATTCTCCTTATTCTTGTCCTTGTCTTATCTTGATAAAAAATTTTTCATACATGTGTAAATATACATAAATATTCATAAACATGTATAATCATATATGAAATATGTCCATACATGTTTATACTTTCCTCTTTTTTTTGTAAAATTACTTTTTGGTATAATATAATAAAAATAATAATAGTAATGTGAAAACATAAAAAATAATAAAGGCATAATTTTCGCATTGTTCGTTTAAAAAAAAAACAAGTTTGGAAAAATGTAAAAAAGATTGTTCATAAAATATAATTATGCATAATTTTATATATAATTACATGAGTAATTTTTTATATTTCTTTAAACTTGATTTTTTTTTTAAACAAAATAGTGCAAAAACTACCCTCTTAATTATTTTTTATGTGTTCATATTACTATTATTATTTCTGTTGCACTAAAAAGTAATTTTATAAAAGAAAGAGAAATGTATGAATATGTATGAGCATACGAGGATCGTTTGAAAAGTTTTGAGCCTCAACATAAAAATGGCATTACTCGTTAAAATCGTCTAGTTTACTACATTTGTACAACTACAATTGTATATTATTTGCAAGATACTTGTGAAAATTATAGCCAAGTTTTAGACGCTTAGTTATAGTTATTTCAGAGTCATTTGTGCCAGTCGATTTAATGTTAATGTTTTCATTTGATGAAAATCTCCGAGCTTAACTTTGAGCCTAGGAAACAGAAAGTTGTTGGGAATACGATAGGTAGTTAATTCGAACTACAATTTGTAAATTTTTGTTATCGTCAATATTCAATTTTTTCCATTTTTACAAAAACACTGACATCGATTGGCACAAATGATTGACAAACAACAACTGAGTGTCCAAAATAGCTACAATTTTCACAGGTATCTTACAAAACACGTACATCTAGGGACTTCGATTCTTTCTCTCGAAATTTTCACAAACTAAGAAATGATCACTTTTCTACATTAATGCTCACAGTCACAATTAACAACACGACTAAGGCTGTGGTCAAAGTCTCGCTACAAATGTTTTGAAGTATTTGATGGACCAATTAGAAGAAAGAATTTTACAAACTGACCAATTAAAAAACGTTTCAAAACGTTCGCATTGACCCTAAACCTTTACGTCTGCTTACAATTAAATTTGATGTAAAAACGAAATAACCTGAATTTTTGAAAATTTTAAAAAGTAACCGAGGGAAATAATCGAAGCATTGGGTGTGATTGTAATACAAGAGTGATACCAGAATGATTTTGACGAGTAATACTATTTTCATGTTGAGGCTGAAAACTTTTCAATTGACCCTCGTATTTCATATATAATTATACATGTTTATACATATTCATGTATGTATGAATATTTATGATTGGGAGTAGAAATTAGTTCGGTCCGTTTCCCTAAAGATGGCTCCAGCTGTGAATGGTTCATAATGACAGCTGATTTTGGCGGTTTCAGAGAAGTTAAACATCTGCTAATAATATTCAGTTTATATCGCTTTGACTTTCATACAAAAATCTTGATTTTTACTGTTTGAAATGTCGAATTTTGTGTTAACCAAGCAGCATTTGCGGGAAGTTTTGATTTTTTTTAATTGGAAGAAAAGTGCGGCTGAAGCCCATCGAATGCCTTATCGAAGTTTATGGTGACACTGCTCCAACTGATAAATCATGTAGGGAATGGTTACGATGTTTCAAGGATGGAGATTTCAGCGTTGAAGACAAGCCTCGCTCTGGACAGCCAGAAAAATTCGAAGACAAAGAACTAGAGGTATTACTCAAAGAAGGTCAGAGTCAAACGCAAGAGGAGCGTGCAGAATAATTGGGAGTAACTCAACAAGCCGTTTCTGTACGATTGAGAGCCATGGGAACGATTCAAAAACAAGGAAATTGGGTGCCTTATGAACTGAAACTGAGAGACTTTGAAATTTTTTCACTTGCGAATAGCTGATTTAAAGATAACAGAGAAAAGGTTTTTTGCATCGGATTGTGACTGGAGATGAGAAGTGGATATTCTACGACAATCAAGAAGAAAAAATACTACGCTAAGCCCGGTCAATCGTTTGCTATCGACTTCAACATCAACACCACAATCGAACATTCATAGTTCGAAGATCATGCTCTGTATCTGGTGGGACCAAAAGTGTCTTGTTTACTATGAGTTGCTGAAATCTGATGATTCCATTACGGGCGATCGGTATCAGCTACAATTGATTCGTTTGTGCCATGCATTGCGAGAAAAACGGAATACAAGCAAAGACGTGATAAAGTTATTCTTCTTCATGACAATGCTCGGCCTCATGTCGCTAAAGTCGTAAAACGATATTTGGAAACGCTCAACTGGGATGTTTTACCGCACCCGCTGTATTTTCCGAACATTGCTCCTGATTACTGGTTGTTTCGAAGGATGCAGCATGATTTGGCAAGTCACTGGTTCACTTCTTTCGCAGAAATCGAAAATTAGCTTCAAAATTGGATCTCCTCCAAAGACGAGTCATTTTTTCAAGAAGGAATTCGAAAATTGCCTGAGAGATGGGAAAAAGTAATAGGCAGCGATGGACAATACTTTATTGATCTGTTCATTCATTTTATTTTGAAATAAATGCATTTTTGAACACAAAAAAACGGACCGAACTCATTTGTAGTCCCAATATATTTATACATATTTATACATATTTATGCATGAAAAATTTTTTATCGGGATATGTGACTGGTTATTCGATTGTGTGCGTGCGTGCGTGCGTGCGTACGTGCGTCTCTCAGAGAATGGAAAGTTACTTTTTAAAAGTTACAGTTATTCGTTATGAGTAGGAAAAGAAACAAGTTACTTTTACCATTCCTAGTTACCGATTTTTAAAAGTGACTCGTTACAGTTATTGTTGCTTGAGAAAGTAACTGTTTGTTACTTTTTTTTAAATCGACAACTGCCAATCACAGCGGACAGGCCTAGGGGCTTCTCTAATCTCAAGTGCTATGTGTACTGTAAAAAATTATTGTATAAAATTACAACCATTATACTGGATAATTTTGAGATTCACCATAAGTTGTAAACATCCACACGTTTGTAAATTTGCAATATGCAAATAAAAATAATTTTTTGGTTTGTAACTAAGCAGATTGTAGAAGCACAATATGTACGTGTAGTTACAGGAATATATAATATACAATACATTTCGCACTATATATTATTATACATTTAACAGCAATATGTGACAAATTTTTATTATTTTACATAATATTACTAAAATTTGGATAATTACAGAAAATATTCAAAATATTCTATTATTTACATAATTTTCAATATAAAATAAGATATATTTACACAATAAAAGCAAATTTACATTTTTATGGAATTACATAATTTCTGTAAAATTGCATGATTTTTTTATATTTATAAGAGTAATCGTGTAATCTATTTTACATCTATTATATGTGAAAATTTACAAAATTTGTTTACAGTGTAAGTGGCTTGTGTCGTATCATGTCCAATCATGTGCAAAGTAACGATAAAAATAACGAAATTTATTAAAATAAAATTAAAATTTATTAAAATAAAGAAATTTATTACTGTTACTAAAAAAATGTACGTTGTTACCGTTATCAAAGAAAAAAAGTAACGCAGTTACCAGTAATGTTACCAAAAAAGTAATTTATAACTGTAACTTAATTACAAGTAACGAGTTGTTTCCATTCTCTGGTATCTATTACACATAAAAGAAAGCATCAAATTACCTTAAGGAGATATAGCGGCACTCAAATTCTGTGATTTCAAAGCGCTATATCTTTTTATCTGTCGATTTGTGAATATGATAATGGAGACATTTGTTCAGAATTACAACAGAAGTACAACATATCTCAAAACGGATCAATTTGATCGGGATTATTTTTTCATATGAAACGTGCTGAATCCTTTATTTAGACTGGCGTCCTATGAGAAAATTTACAGCGGAACGGAATAGCACGACCAATTATAACTCCGCAATCATTACTCTATTTTCTTTTTTCGGTTGTGATTGGTCTTGCTGTTTCGTTCCGCTGTAAATTTCCTCTCATGGGACGTCAGTCTAGGATATGTACATTAGCCTAATATTTCATGTATCGTACGACAAAAATTTCAAGTTTGTTAATTGACTGCAGGATAGAAAGATTCGAGAACCTCTCTATTTTATTACAGCCAATTAATAAGCTTAAAAAGCCTTGTCTTAATCTATGACATGAAATATCAGTCGAAAAATGCGAAATGGAGCAGGAACACATTGCAATATGGGTAAAGTAGGAAAACAAGACAGGATATAAGCAGAAGAAGCTAATTTGAAAATAAAAAGTAGAAAGTTAATGATGAATAGGAATGATAAATATATAGTATTTAGATAACGTTCCTTTGATTAATTATGGCAATGGAAATAGGAAGAGGAAGAAGAGTTGGATACAAAATAAGACGAGGAAACATGGGTTGACATGTCAGACAAAAATGAACCAGAAAAAGAGGGAGAAGAAGACAAAAATTTTACAAAAAAGAAAGATGTATAAAAAAAAACGGAGGAATTGCAAAGATTGACAAAAGTTTAAATAACTATAGGGAGCAATGGATTGAAAGGAAAAAGAAAATGAAAAAAAAGTATACGTAAGAAATGATAGAATCAATGATGAATTAAGAAGAAAAGAGAAATATAAATTTATATAAGATGAAGAAATAAATTATGAAGGAGAAAAAAAGGAAGAAAGAGATATCAAGAAGAAAAAGAAGCATGATAAGAAGATGAAAAGAAATAGTACGAGGAAGAGAAAGTTTGGAAATATACTGTTTAAAAAAATTAAGAGATCATTTTTCCTCAATAAATTCTTGCCCATTTTTAAATTGTGTGTAAATTGTTCTCAAAAAATAATTAACGTAAAAAAAGAGATTAAAAGAGGATTTTATAGGATAAACTCTCTATTATATAGTATCTTTGTACAATTTTTCAGTTTAATATTCAAAGATATGACTAGTTTTGAATAGGATCGCATTTCAGATATCTAAAATCTTGAATTTCCAGTCTTCCGGCTAACAAAGAAATGAATGAACATAATCATTGATACCATCAAGTACAAAGTATGGATTTTGCATTTTTAAATAAAAAAGACTTTATTCTATGCCGATTATTTAGTGAGATATTAAGTGAAGATGGGAAAAAGTTCATGGCGTTTTTTTAATGCCATCTAACAGGAAAAACGCCACGAACTTTTTCCCTAATATGATCATTTAAAGTGACCTGTAATTTTTTTATGATTTCAACACGATACCGTCGACATTTGTATATGTAGTCCAGTAGAATTAGACTGAAAAATTGCCATTTTGGTAAAGAACCAGCATTTCTCTGCACGAAAGTATTCGGAAGGCTATCAGAAAAGAAATGCATAAGACTTGAGACATTTAAGACTTGAGCCTTGTGTAGGAAATATGCGAAAAAATCGAATAGTTATAAAAAACACGTTTTTCTCTAAAATGTTTCTTATAAAACGAAAGATATTGATTAGACAAAAGTTGTATGGACAAAAATTCAGCATGAAAAATGTAGGTATTTGAAATACCTATAAAATGAGACATGGAACATTAAGATCGGTATTAGTTAAGTAGAAAGAAATAAAAATCATCGAAAAAGGCCTTTTTTTCCTTCACTCTCTGTTTATCGCGATTTAAACGCAAAGTTTTGAAATTCTCGTAAAATGTAATCCTCATTGATGAAAAAAATCTAGCCCTGAATGAACCTGAAATGTTCATTAGTTTTTGCAAAAAGCTATTTTTTTACTAAAAATTTGTCCGCGAAAAACTTAATTTCTTCATCTTTGAGCAGTCGCACATCAATTTATAGGAGTGATTTTTCTTCTTCAAGAGATATATTATCTCATGTACTTAATAACAAAATGATTTTTTGCAGTTAAACTATTTTGAAATGACTTTGAAAAGTGGATATCTTTTTTTCATATAAAAAATGAAATAATTACGTTAATATCAATTACATCATATCAAATAGTTGTGTGACATATTTGACAGCTGATATTTTTCTACGAATTAAAAAAAAAGATTTTCCTTCGATTATTAGGAGCCGAGATAATAATTTTTTTTTTAAATCACTAATTTTTAAGATTAAAAATTTTGTCTGGCACCAATTTGTCAAGGAAGACTTGAATTTGCTGTTAAAAAATTTTCGAATTTTTTGCTGCCCGAAAAGTTTGTTTAAAACCATTGGAAAGTTGAGGAATGCGAGTGAGACAGCGCGCCGGAATGGGGGAAGCTAATAAGTGGAGAAGACCAGACCGCTCGGCGACTCGCGCGTATCTGATTTCGTGCGTTAAAATTTGCTGAACTTACATTTTCTCAGCAATAAATTTACATAGAAACATGATTTTTCTTTAATCTAGGATAGTTCGATGAGATATAAACAAATAGTTTAAACAAATGTTTCGCAAACTAATTGTAATCATGAAGTTTTTCTTGAATTTTATTTTTTTGGTTTATTACTAAAAAAAAATCACGTTTGAGTATGGATGTCTAATTAACAAATTTAAGTTAGCTGTGTTTCTTTATTTAATATGCTGTAAAAAGTATCCAATTGAACAATTAAGTGTATGAAATTATCAGTGCAAAATTGTTTTTAAACTTTTGAATTTTGATTGCAGATGCAAATATGACATATGTATTATAACAAATAATTAATAAATAATTTGCCAAATATTAGCGTAAATGTTGAAGACAGCTGTAAAATATACTTTTCGTATAACATTAACTTTCGCAAATATAAAAGTAACTTAGAATTATATGAAAAGTATATTTTGCAACTATGCGCACGCACACACGTGATGTGCAAAATCTGACCAAGCAACCTTCCCGTAGTGCACATTGGATTATGAAAATGTTGGTAACTGAAATCATAAAAAGGGATTGCTTTAAATCATCATATCTTACTTAAACGATCGATAGGACAAAGTTTTTTCCATTTAGAATTGCAAAGTCCATACTTCGAGATGGTAACAATAGTTATGTTCATCACAGACAAATTTTTTGTTTGGGAACATAGAGTCATCCTTATGGAAAATATAGAGTTTTCCACACCTATAATTCCTATAGATATTGAATTCCATTCCCAAAATTCGGGATTTAAAAAAAGTATATTAATTTGTAACAAATAAAGAATTTTTAGTGATTTGATAAAAAATAGTATTGACTAGGGTGTATGTAGAGATATATTTCGTACATACAACAAAAGAGATAAAGGCCCGTATTCAGAATGCGCTTACAACGATGTTAGCGCGCTAATATGCTATAATTTACGTTACGCGTACTATAGAATTTCAGAGATAAAAGCATGTTCTGAATACGGGCTAAAATGTTATCTTGAAATTATTTCCATTCCCTTGTTTGGA
Source organism: Atta colombica (assembly GCF_001594045.1). Taxonomy (NCBI): domain Eukaryota; kingdom Metazoa; phylum Arthropoda; class Insecta; order Hymenoptera; family Formicidae; genus Atta; species Atta colombica. Next base: position 126,498 of record NW_017259241.1, on the reverse strand, counting down.
TAAGATTCCACACTCAGAAAAGTCAAAAGTCTCCAGCGAAGAGTGCAAATTTCAAGATTTTAGATATCTTATATAGGTTGTTATTAATATAATAGGTTGTTATTCAAAATTCACTACATCTTTGAATATTAAATTGAATAAAAATTAAACAAAAGCATATAATAGAGTTTGTCTTACCTAAAAATCTTTTCTAATCTTTTTTTTACGTTGTTATTCGCTTAATAATTACATTTTAAGAATGATCAAGTATTTATTGAGAAAAAATGATCTAATTTTTTTTAGCAATATATAAATAAGAAAGTTAAAAAAAGTTTAATACCGAAATAACATCTGCAGAAGAGAATGGAAAAGCCACTTCATGGAGAGGTTAGGAGAATTGGTACCCTGTTTGAGTGACAACAAATATAAAAAAATTGGGGAATGAAGAAGACATAAAGGTAGATGGAGCGATATAAGAAAAACAGTGAAGAAAGACGAATGATTGAAAATGGAAAGTCGTACTGAGATAACGAGTAGAAATTTAGCTGAGATATATGTATAAATAAAAATTAGAACTAGATAGAAATAAAAGGAAAAGGATTATAAAGTTTTTAAAACCAGAAAAGCTAGAATTAAAAGAGATAAGGAAAAGATAAGCAGAAGTATATTGTAGATACCTAAAATAGGAATAACGTGCGCGTGAAAATATTGTATGCACATCGATTGATAGATTGATTAGAGTTAAAAATTAGTTAGCATAAGGTATAGATGAATGTATGAAAATAAGGTAAAAAATAAGAAGTCACTTTCTTAGCTTGTTACACTAAGGTTCTTATATCAAATTTTATTATATTTAGTTAGTATGTATGTGAAATTTATCATTAAATATAAGATAATTCTTTAGGTTCTGTAGCAACTGCTAGAGTTAAAGTATGCAGTACTCAAGCTGCGCGGACTTTACAGGACCTAGCAACTGAGAGATGTTCCATGCCATATAGAGCTCCAGAACTATTTAATGTTGAAAGTTATTGTATGGTTGACGAACGAACAGATATCTGGGTAAGAAGCATTTACGCTTGTCTTAATATAAACGACATATGCTTTGTAATATATACCTTTTTTAGTCATTGGGATGTATACTATACGCATTATGTTATTTTAAATCTCCTTTTGATACTGTTTATGAACGAGGCGACAGTGTAGCTCTTGCTGTGATGAGTGCGCACATAAAGTTTCCAGGAGATACCCCATATAATGAGGTTGTAATCTGTTATATATTATGCTTCTTTTAAGTTTAGCCACTGTTAGTATCTCATTTCTCTCATGCTTCATAGATTTAAATTTCAAAACTTTGTTTTTTTTATCTTGAATATTAATATGTGAATTGATGAATTAAACATAATGAAGCATCTTTTATAAAATGTAAATTTTGAGGATTTCCTTTATCTTTATTTTTAATTACATTATTAAACGTTTAATACATGTTCAGCATCCCATATAGTACTGAATATCACCAGAATGTCGCCAGAACATTATATTTGAAATCTGAATATTCTAATGATCTTAGAAATATTCTGGCAATGTCAGCAGAATGTCTTATGTACGCAATATTCTAGAGACATTCTATAATTTGCTAGAAATGTTCTTTAATATACAGGGTGAAAAGTCCCTGAAAAGGACTGATGAAATATCTCGAAAACTAACCATTTCTATAAAAGAAATGAGAATTGACAATAATTACAAATTAATCTCATTGAATATAGTTTCTCTCTTTACTAACATTCCATTAGACATAGCTATTGATTGTGTGAATGACAATTGGATTTTCATCTAAAAAAAATGTGACTCAAGACAGAGTTCCTGATGGTTCGGTTTATTCTAGATTCAACATATTTTATATTTAACAATACTGTCTCTATAAACAGAATTTCGGCACGCCCATGAATTCTTCGTTGTTATTCATCATTGCAAATTTAGTAATGCAAAAATTAGAGAGAATGTTTTTGTTATTATCGTATTTCTTACAATAATTAGTTTTTTGTTATTATCGTTATGTTGATGATCTCGTTACTACTGTTTCTTCCTCTGAAATCAATTCGTTTTACGAAAATTTTAATTCGTTTCATTTACATCTACAATT
>NW_017259241.1:115202-124279 GCF_001594045.1 Atta colombica | reverse complement strand
GAGAGAGAGAGAGAGAGAGAGAGAGAGAGAGAGAGAGAGAGAGAGAGAGAGAGAGAATAGATTCTGACTTACTAAATTTCCTTGATATTACAATCATGATCAAAGAAAAACATTTAATCTCCGATTGGTATCAAAAACCGAAACTTTTTCGGGGAGGTTTTTAAATTATTTTTTAAATCCTATTTTCCAAAAGAAAGGTATAATTTTTGATTTAATAAACAGAGCAATATTGTTATCTGACTCTGAATTCTATCAAAAGAATCTTACATTGATTATTAATATACTAATAGGGAACGATTATCCCCTCAAATTCATTTTTGACACAATCAATGTTAGAGTCAGAGCATTCAGCGTAGAGAAGCGAGTACGTGATTGCACGAACAATAATGATGAAACAAGGGAAGTTACATCGTGGTTTACTACATGGTGCCTTTTGTATTGATAACAGAAAAATTCAAAAAATTTAATAGAGAGGATATTAAAGTTTCATATTATTGCTCTAATAAAATGAGTAAGTTCATTAAGAAAAGAATTCTCGTTCAATTGATCAAAAAATGTAGTATACATGTGCTAGGATTATGATGCGTCATAAGTCAAACAAACGGGTAGACAACTTAAAACCAGAATTACAGAACACCACAATTATATTCGTTGGAATACATCTACCCGTTCTGTAATCACCAAACATAGACTGTAGACGACACATGATTTTGATTGGAATACAGATACTGGATGAAGAGTGTTATAAACGTCATGTTATAAACACTTAATTTCTGAAATGTTAAATATTAAAAAGCAAAAAAATAGTCTTAATCTCCAAACAGAATACGAAGGGCCTTCATAAAGTATATATTGATTATAAACAAAATTTGATATTCTTATCTAGTCGTTTTGTCAATCTATTAATTGCCTCTCAGATAATGACAGTCAGCCTTACCGCTAATGTATCTTTCAAAAAATTTTTTCTGGAAGATTCGATTTGTACAGATTATCAAGCATATAGTGACTGTGTATTATATTGTATTATTACTATCTGACTGGTATACTACCTCTTATATTATTTTACACGATTTTATGATGAATTTGACGAAGTATTTTTAAGAAATGAAATAAGCAATCACGTTAGTGAGTGTTTTATTGAGATGATATTTTTGCTTGGTTTTTACCAAGAATTTAAAAATAAATAATATTTTAAAAGATTTTTATTTTTTTCAGATTTTAATTTAATTTTTTATTTTTATTTATTGGTTAACAAATATGTTTTTTTAATTAGAATATCATGAAATTCGGAACAATCGGTCAGTAAATCGTTTGCAAATAATTCATGGTTTCCGTGAGGCATTCATCAATAAATAAATTGGAAAACTATATAAATTGGAAAACTTTAATCACAATTTTTCTATGATAATGGAAATGAATTTTAAGGTTGTGAATTTTGTATTATCTGAGGATGGCTCAATTCAAGAGCCGAAACATGTAATGTGTTTTACAATGTGTTATATATAGAATTTTTTTTATATTTTTATATTTTTTACCCAACAAACGAGAATGGATTGAAATGGATTCAGATTTTCAAAAACAGGAATTCATGAATGTTAAAATGAATCCTAAATGCATTTTTATTCCTTTATAGGAATTGCATAGAGCATATCTCTTTCAATCTAAAAATAATATTATAGTATTTCGTGTGTATGCATTATGAATGCTGTTCAATTCAAAATTGTGAATCGGAAATGCAGTTTTTCAATCTAGTTGAATAAAAAAAATTTTTTCTTTTAAAATGGACTATAAATGCTACATAAATTATAATTTTCAATAATTATAATATTCAAAATTATAAGTAGGAAATTTTTTGTTTTAATCCAACTAAGTAACGTAAAAATAATTGTTGAATGAAGTTATGTTCTTTTGTTTCTATATGATTAGAAGTAAAATAAATGATCAATATGAACACTTACAAACTAAATCGAACACAGTCGGAATATTACGTTGATCACGGCGCGCCAAGCGAGATTGGATCATCCGACACTTACCCAATGTTGTCTCATAGTAATGTAAATTGTTTATATTTTATTATATCTATTAAATAATGATATTTTTATTATATCTATATAATTTCGTGCATTGGTTTAGTTGATTGTATTTGAAGTAGAGAATGAATAACATATTTATTGAAAAAGTGGTATAGCGGTAATGTAAAAGTTTCATAATCAGAGGTTCCAGGTTCGAATCTCTAAGGTGCGTTTTTTAATACCAAGTTTTTTGAAATAATTAATTTCAGATAATAATTATTATAAATGTCTTAGGAATAAAATTTGTAACCCTTAAATATGAATGTTTTTTTTTTCGAATATTAAACTAGTGTCAGTCGGATCCAATCCATTTCAATCCATTCAATCCATTTTCATGGGTTTAAAATACACATTAACAAAATTTTAATCCATTTTAATCCATTCTCGTTTACTGGGTAATATATCATATTATAATTTTTACATTTATATTTAATTACGTTGACTCTTATGTGCTCTATACATCTTTATATTGTCTTTTAAAGTTATTTTTCATTAAGCATTTTTCATTAAGCATTTTTCAAATTGTAAGGCTTGAAAGTCACAATATGGCCGGTATTAGCATTATGCAAGGGATTGATAGCTAAAACGTCTTGAGTGAGTGTTGTTCAGGATCATGTCCTGAATAACATTTGTCAAGATCAAGGTCATTGGATTATACCTTTTATTTTTGCATTAGAAATTAATTTTTATGTAAAAATGAAAATAACAGATATAATCTTCTTGGCGACGCCATCCAAAGTCAAACTGACTAGATTAATGAATACAACATTTAAAATCCTACAAGTTTTGTAGGAAACATTTCTTTCTGAAGAAATGCTCAGTTTTCGACTATTTCACCGGTCCGGGACTTTTTACTCACCCTTATAATACACAATGCGTTTTAAAAAGTCATCGCAAAGTCATCAGATTTCAAATGTCTTTTGAAATATTTTGATCTTCTGATACAGAATGTTTCATTTGAAATATTCTATAGACGTTCCAATTGAAATATTATATTTACAATATAGTCTTAATGTTTTGAAGACATTTCATTTCCATTTTTCTGAACGATTTATATGTCAGGAAACACAGTAGTGTTTCGGCGCTAAGACAAGCGCAGCGACACTGCTGTATTCTTTTACGAACCCATGAATTACGAGGGACTAAAATTATTGGATCTATATAACAGCTAAACCGATCAGTTCTACGTACGCTCAATTACCATTCGGATTGAGTAATCAAAGTGCTTATATTTTTTTTCTACATGCTCTAAGGGCGAAAATATTGCGACGCAAAGTCCCGATGTAAAACTCTTCTCATTTCAATAATGATTCGTATTCATAGTCATAGATCGATTCACGATTGATTCTCATTTCAGGCAAACAATTGGTTTGAACTAAAGTTTGAACCAATTAGATTTATTAAAACGTGGTTTGAGAGCGTTTTTCAAATGAAAGACTGATTCAAACCTAGCACAAATCGAATCTCCAGTTGAATCACGACTATGAATACGACTATGAATGCGCACGCGTGCAATGTGATGTTTCAATCAAACTCCATGCAGTTTATATTGGGAAAAATTATAAGCATAATTTAAGCTAATGACAGCAGTATCTTAAATTTGGAATAACTCAGCGAAAAATGATCGTATCGAGGTCGGTAAAAAAACATTTTAAAGATAAAATTCTATACTTTCACGTGCATATTGTCTCATTAAACGGCGACACCTGATTCACACCAAAATTGGACCTTCGATTATCAATTTTGTATGTTGTTACTTTGTCATTCACCATTTTGAAAATAGCCTAGTACAATTCAAATAGTACATTCAAATAATCTTAAAATGTACATTTCAAGCTTCATTTTGCTTTTTTAAACATATTTTTATTATATATATATCTTCATTATTTAGCAAGTTATGATCATTTAAAATTTGGTAAATTTTTCTCAAATTTATAGTGTACTGCTTTTTTTGGAACAGAGTGTATTTTTTGAAAACTCAAAATATATGATTCTGAATAAATATATGATTACATTTTTTTTATTTGAAAATTTTGAATAAATACAATTTATAGCTCAATTACAAATTTTTGTATTTATTGTATTTATTTATTTATATTACATATCAACTAGGACACACGTAGAAAAAACTGTGGCCAAAGTTCAGCCGACGATCTTTTTAACCAATTTTTAACCAATTTTATATTTATGGTAAAGTCGCTCAATTAAATAAATTTAATTATAGACAAAGAATTAAGAGCAATAGCGGGTTGTTGATTGTCATTCAATAATACTTAAAATTACATTGTTTCGATCTTAAAGATCATTTTCAATGTTAAATAAATAATTCTGATGACAAATTAAAATTGTTTCTTAAAGACATTTAACAAAAAGGACGTGTACTTAAATTATACTAATTGAAATTAAACGAACGCGTACATAAATTATACAATTACACTCTTTTAAATATTTACTTGTTTTTGAGAACGGATTAGGTGATCTTTTAATTTTTTGTAGTGTATATATTAGGTGTGGGAAAAAGTTCGTGGCGTTTTTTAATGCCATCATAACAGGAAAAACGCCACGAACTTTTTCCCATACCTAATATTATATATAGTTATATATACAAATATCCACTTAAATCGATCATCTAAAATATCTCGTTTATTTTTGATAATATATAAAAATGTTTCAAATGAAAGTGGAAGGATTTCGTGAAGAATGTATTTTGGTCAGCTTGTTTTTTTTTTAGATGGAAACCAAAAAGATATGAAGTTCCTCCACTTTTTTAAATGGAATTGTATGATTTTTTTTACACAATATAGTTCCTTTAATTATTCTGCATATAAAAATATTAAGATAGTAATATCAAAAAATCAATACGAGATATTGACGAGATATTTTACATTTTATTTTGGCACATTGATATAAAAAAAATGATTAAATAATTCGAGAATTATTAATTTTTTGATAATCGTATAGAATAATGAGATGAACTTAGTGTAGAAAGTGAATAAAACACATAGTTGCTTTAAAAAATTATGTATTCAAAATATGGATAATTTTTTAAATAAGTAATTATGTTTTCTTTACACCAACTGATTCATCTCATTATTCTGTTCATAAAAGTATTAAGGTATGATTATAAAAAAGTTAATAGTTTATGAATTATTTAACATTTTATGTCAATATATGCCAGAATTAAGTATAAAATATGTCTCATCAATTATTGATTTTTTTATATCACTACCTTAATATTTTTATATACAGAATAATTAGAGAAATCATATTGTTTAAAAAAAATCATACAATCATACGATTGAAAAAAGTATAATCTTCATATTTTTTTGGCGTTTTCACCTAAAAAAAAAACAACATGACCAAAATACGTACTGTTCGAAACCTTTCTACTTTCGTTTAAAACATTTTTTCGTATCATCAAAAATAAGCGAGATATTTCAAATAATCGATTTAAGTAGGCCACTCTGTGCGCGCGCGTGCGCGCGAGTGTGTGTATATTGTGTATCGTATTCGCGAGTGACTTCGTCGCGTGCTCTATTGTATTTTTTATATAAATGAACTCCCTTATGAGATGACTCGATAACCTGACAGATTTCTCGATAGATATCAGAGCTTTACTTAAATACAAATTGAGCGTCAGGCATGAGAGAGTGTGCTACTCGTTAATTTTTACTTATGTGTATACTACGATATTCATGTGAAATCGACTTCTTGAACGATTTACAAAAGCAATGGGGTCATTATAGGCAAAAAAGTTGTCAGAGGACAAAAGAGAGGTTGAATAATACAAAAATTAATAAGAAAATAGATGATAAGTGTATTCTGAGACGCTGATTTACAACTGATATTCAGATAGATCGGTAAGCCTGGTCTTAAGGCTCAGCATCTGCGGAAAGACAATAGAGTTATTAACGCCGATTAGGAAACCGTATCAGATCTTGCCAAATCTCAGTTCTACGAAAGAAACTAGAAAGGCGTGTATTGTATAACAACCAAGCATGGAATTTCTGTTCCGGTACACAAGCATTCACACACTGACAAAAAGAATTAAGTTACCAGAATAGACTACATCGGTGTGAATCGAATGGATCTCTAGCGCGAATTTTATAATTAGTCTGGTGTCGCACTCAAAAAAAAATCTCGACTGGCCAATATACAAATGAAATGATATAAAGTTACTCAACTATAACAAGGAGGCGAGCATTAATCAGCATTTTTCTCGAAAAGAAAGAGCATTTAGGCAGATGGTACGTGACTTGTTAACTTACAACAGCCATTAAATCGGCCACTCAAAATTTTTCGAGCGCGATCCATCAGACGCCAGGACATCGTGATTGGCTTACAAATATGGTAATGTTCATCTCATCCAAGGTTTATATGATATCCATGCATCTGGTTTCGCTTTCTCCCGGTTACTGGGAGATCGTTCTCTAATAATTTTAATGGTTCGGCCACGGTACGAGCCGGCCGGGAGTTTTCTGCAGATTCATGCAGGCTGTCCGGTCCCTCTCTAATTAGGATCACATTATGCACCTATTGGCCCTTATCAGTCATGTAACTCCACGAATCGCACAAGTCCTCGCAGGCCGCAAATCCTTATGCTTTAGGGCGTGTAATATAATTGAAGAGGGACTCCAATGTCACCTGCAGCCTCTGGGTTATTCAGACTGGCTTGGAAAGTCCGGGGAAATTTCGCCACCGCTCCGTGTCGGTGTATCTTTATCTCCGACTGATTAGAGTATATCTATAATAAAAGTACGGCCAACAGGATAACAATCGATGATTGGTCTAAATTGAGGCAAAAGCGGAAGTTGTATAGTGTGTACTATCAGTATACATACAGTGTATTTATACAGCTATTTACACTAGAGTCCTATATATGATAGGACTCTAATTTACACTCCGATTTTAAAAAAACTTTTTATCTGGATCCATTAAGAACAATAGTATTGTCAAAAGATTTAAAAAATCTAGTCAGATACAATTCATTAAAAAAACCCCCAATATTATTTTCACAAAATAAATATATTGCCGATAAAGGCAATATCACTGTAGCTTTAAACAAGATTAGTCAGAAATTTTTAAGATGTTAGGTGATACAGAAACGTTAAATAACGAAAAATATTATTAACCTCTCAAAAAAATTAGAGAAATCCAATTGGAAAAAGAAAGGATTTAATACTGACCAGACTTCCAAACAACTGCTTTGCATGGATAGCATCCTTTCTAAAGTTTATGGTCTTCCGAAGGTACATGATACAAAATTATCCTTTTCGAATTATAGTTTCTTCTCCGAACAGTCCTCTAAATCCATTGGCTTCTTATTTGCATGAAATAATTGTAAAAAATGTATCAAAATCGTGTAGCTACATAGAAAATAGCTTTCATTAATACAAAAATTAAAAGGCACAGTTTTAGCTAAAGACATGGTTTTAATTTTTTTTGATGTGATTTCATTATTCACTAACATTCCGAACACTTCGGAATTTCCAACATTTCGGAGTTTCATCATTTAGAACTAACGAGCGAAAGTGTAGTCAAGAAATGGAAATATTTTAAGAGTGTGACGTCAATTTCGGAAAAAGGATTTTTAAATACAGATTTTGTTTTAAATTCGTATTTTATTTTTAATGGGGAATTTTTCAAACAAAAGATTTGGTACTTTTATGTTCACCTCTATCTCCGATCATTGATCATAATTTGATGATGGAGAATCTGGAAGTGAAGACATTAGAGGTAGGAATTTCTATTCTGTTTTATTTTAAGTATGTTGACGACATTGTGATGGCCATATCCTCCAATGAAATTGACAAAGTACTCACAATTTTTAATTCCTTACATTCGAGTAAACTATAGTTCACAATAGAAATAGAGAGCAATAGAATCAATTTTTTAGATTTGACAATCATCATTAACGAAGAAAGAAAATTAGAATTTGATTGATTCTATATTCGATTTCATTTTTGATTGGGAAAGGGAATAAGGGAATAAAACACTATTTCTATGACAATAACGAATGTTCGCCATGGTTCATTCTATCTTATGTTTTAACTGTTTCTGATTGTGAGAAATTCACATTAATATATATATATTTTTCCATTATCAAAAATTAATGTGAAACTGTTTTTTTTTCAATTTAAATAAACTTAATAGATTCATTAAAGAACAAAAGGACATTCTTCCAAAATTTTCTAATAAAATATAGTTTACAAGATTCCAGCAAAGACTATGATGCATCGTACGTTGGTCAAACAGATCGTAAATTAGGCACTAGAATATCTGAACATCGAAACCACATAAAAAATAGTAATAGAAATTAATCAGTGATCATAGAATATCGAAATTAATCAGTGATCACAGAATATCGATTTAGTTTTAATCATGATTTCGGGAGAATGTCCAAATTGTTAACAGAGAAAGATTTCTCAATAAACGATTAAATTCCGAAATGTCTCACATGAAAAAGAATGGACTTAATTTAAAAATAGATACGGAGTGTTTGCATCACTCATATGCCTCCTTATTGAACACGTTTACACAAAATTGACATTCGAACTTTGTTGTATAGTTGACACTCCTAATTGTATATATTCATAATATAAAGACAAGGGTACGCAGGCTGTAATAACGTGATAGTTGAGCGACCAATCAGAATTTTTGACAAATTACGTCGTTTCATAGTAAATTCAAATATATTATTTATCAGTATACTTACAGCGCTCCTTGCAATATATTTTAACAAATACAAAAGATATGAAATACAAAATAAATATTAAAAAATATTAAAATATTAAAAAACAATATTATAAATACAAAAATATTATAATATAAGAAGAAATATTAAAAATATATATTTCAGAAATTTACTTAATCCTCAAGTTGATATTAAGGTTCGTGAGATGCAAAAGAAAACGTTATATTTATATCTGTACGCTCTATGCTATATCGGTTTCATTAATAAAACATTATAAAATTGCTGTTTTTATTCTATAATAGTTTTTTTAA
>NW_017259241.1:106548-115086 GCF_001594045.1 Atta colombica | reverse complement strand
TTAAATTATTTATTAAATTATATTAAATTATAATAAATAACTAAGGAATAACATTCATTATTTTCTTACACTATTTATATTATTATAGTATCACAAAATACAATCGCGGGAAGAAGCAATTTTTTGCACACACACATTTCGAAAATACTAAATTTCTATTGCTAACGCTCAATTATATTTTCTTGACTCAATTATACTTTCTTAAAACCTTATCTTTGATAACGGAGATATCTAAATTTGCACAGATTTTACGTTATTTAATGCAAACTGCATTCATCTTTTGGAAATGAAAAATATTTCACCGGAAAATTTTTCGTTTTCCGATAATAATTTTTCTAGTCTTTTACTGCACACTTTATTTTAATCACAAAATCACTGTAATCACAAAATACAATCATTTTATAAACATACTCGCAGCCGTGACTATGGCTGTTCGCTTACAACTCTTTAAGCGTCATTTCCTTGTTTATTAAATATTAAACAAGAACAAAATCACTCGAGGTTGTACATCATAACTTGTTGATAGGCGTTTATTCCCTCTTTTCTATATCTACTGGATTATCACCGAGCATATCCTTGTCTTTATATTTTCTTGACTCAATTATACTTTCTTAAAACCTTATCTTTGATAACGGAGATATCTAAATTTGCACAGACTTTACGTTATTTAATGCAAACTGCATTCATCTTTTGGAAATGAAAAATATTTCACCGGAAAATTTTTCGTTTTCCGATAATAATTTTTCTAGTCTTTATTGTATTTCCAGTGCTTGTTGTTAATCCCCTTGTCATATTCGCTCCTTGAAAATTCTTGTAAGCTTTTTGTACCAGATTTTAGAAGAATTGTATGTGATCAATCAAGATTACTAAATGAATGTATATGATCATATAAGAATCTTATATAATTTGTTCATGAATCTCATTAGTAATCTTTAATGACCTTAGGAATCTAGAATGAATCGTACACGATGATTTATATCGCAATGAAAAGATCTTACCTTAGCTTTATAAGAAATTTTAAAAAAATAGTTTCTTTACAGGATCATCTAAGAATATGATATTAATCATTATATATGATTCTGAGTGTTTCATGAAAGATTATATATCAGTCTTAAAAAACATATAATTACGAAATAATTTATCTTTCAAGTTGATAAATCTGGCATGAATCGTACACGACAATTTATATCGATAATGAAAAGATTTTAATTACTAATAAGACTCTTAAGAAATAATTTTTTTATATGATCACTCCAAAGTAATAAAGGTATTGATCATCTCAGTAAGCGAAATGGAATTATTGAATGTACAAAAATTGGATTAAATATATGAAATGAAAAAAAATTAAGAAAGATTAAAAAATTTGTTAGAATACTGAAGATGAATGAATAAATGGTCGAAACACAATAAAATTAATATAAAATTATCTGTCTTAATGAACCGATAAATTATAATTTCGCTATAATAACTGGCGCAAGCATTTTATGTTCCTTTTCCAAATTAAGCTTGATTTAATCGAGAAGTCATTATTCAACAATTTGTTTTGAGAAATCATTATTCAATTTGTATAAAAAGAATTAATTTTTAGCCAAAATGAATTCTTTTAAATCCTCAACTCTTTGCTTGTTCTATTCTGTTTTATTTACTGGGATACGAACAATAAATCACACAAAATTCTAATAGTATTCTTGTAATATTTTCATAATGACATTCCAGTTATATTCTTGCAAGATTCATGTTATATGCGCGCAAAATTCACGCAAGACTGGACGCAAATTCATGCAAGATTTATCTACAGGTACCGCAAGCGATATATTCTTATACGATCTTATTCCTGTCCGAAATTCGCATGTGAAAATTTTCTTGGAAAATTTTACAAGAATTTTTCTTGTAAGAATTTGTAGCACGGACGTCATGTCGTACATACACGAAATTCATATTCCGAAGAACGATATGTATCTAATATACAATGCAACTTTCTTAATTAATTGTATAATTGTGAATCGTTATTTCTGAGCTTTATATTTTCATTCCCTATTGAGGTGAGTTATTTAATTTTATTTGATGTTTTTCTTGCTTTATAATGTATAAAAATAAATTATAAAATTGGTGTAATGTAATGAATGCTGCATTTCTGCTAATCTGCAAATGACTTGCTTTTAATAGAAGATTTTTATATTCGCTAAAGAAGACTTCAAAGGGAGTTCGAAAACGTTCGAAATAAAATAACCATCAACTGAGGATTATTTCTTCGCTTTTACATCGTATTGACTCTCATTAGCTTCATTGAAACTTTTATTTTTTATTTTATTTACACTGTCTAATTTATATTGTTTCGAACGAGTTTTCTGTGTGTCAGAGATGAGTTATTCGTTTGCTGATCATTTTATTTGGCGAGTCATTCAAATTAAGAAGAAAGAGAGGTGAGTAGCGAATGGATCGCAGCAAATTTATATATTCTTTTAGTAAAATAAAAATGTGAATTTCTTGTATAATTATTATAATTTAACCTATTGTTTGACACATTAGAATTATAATACCTGGCAGTGTAGCAGGTTATTTGACACAAACTCTGTCAAAAAGGATTTTAAGACATGTCGTTCTCCTCGAGATCTAAAAAGATGAAAAATTTGGGTTGAAAACACAGAACGACAAGATTGAGCTTCATATAATAATTTAGTGTTATGTAAAGTAAAAATTTACTTTTGTGATTTTTTTTTAGTATAAATAAATTATTAAACGATGTATATTGTATGTTATTCCAAGTACATTTTAATGTAAAAGTATGGACTGAATCGAAGACTGAAAATGGCAAGTGTATGCTGAAAAAAGATGCTATTCTAACTGATAAACTTGTACTTCAGAATACAGAAAGGTATATATAGGATATATTGATTTATTACTTTTATTATTATACACAATTTTATCATCACTGATAATGTTTTGGATGTAAATTGACAAATTGCATATATATATATATACTGTAATAAAGTATTTATGTATCTAATAAAAAATTAAATATACTCCTAAAAAGATAATTATATATAATACTCCTAAAATTCTATTTTTAAGCTTATTCATTTTAATAATATTTATTTTTAAACAAATTTCTAACATTCTATTTACCTCTGTTGTCATTCCTTTTAATTTATTTATTATAAAATCAGTCAATGACTATATTTACACGGCATCCACAATCGGATTTAATAACATTCGTAGTTATAAAACTGGTCAATCACAGTCGTTCCATTCTTTTGAAGACCAGTTAAGATAACAATTTCATAACTATGTCATTAAACCCAATTAAAAGTACTATGTAAACATAGTCATTGGTTCTTTCCGTCTGCGAGGAATGATCTCTTAGCAGACATGTAAGGGTTGCATTCTACATATAATAACGCACCCGTTATTATATGTACAATTTCAATTTTACACTTCAGGTTATGTTTTCAAAATTTACTATAAATACTGAAAATACCTATAGTTTACGTTACGTGCACTACAGATTTTCATTACTGGCAGATAAATTTTAGAACACAGTCTTAGTTTTATACTTTACATTTGAAAATGCGCGCACGTTTCAATGCATTTCCGATTTTGCCTTTGCGCTCTGTTGGCCGTCTTATTATAGGTCCTCTATTTATAAGTACTGATATTTTCTTCAATCACCTGGTGTACCTGGAACTTTTTCCTTCCATAATTCTTTTCTGCAATTTATGTACGATACAACAAATGACAATGGCAACAAATCAGAATGGCAGCGCATTACAAAAATATATGAAATTATATGATCTGCATGTCTAGGCTTCCGGGTGAAGAGGCTGTCAGCCTATTATAGTATCTTCGTCCTTCTTTACGTAGTAGTCTTCCTTTTTCTGGTGGTGAATGAGACGACAAGATTACAAAACAATAATTTAGCCACCAAGCACTATATCTAAATGCGAGACTAACAAAAACTAAGTTCTCAACAAATAAATCAATTAAGTGAATTATTAGCGCTATAGCGCACACCTGCTGGTGTGCTCGCCCTCTGAATTGGGAGGATGCAAGATACCCCGCAGATGATTCGCGACAGTAACAGATAAAAATTGTCACAATATACAATACATATCGTACCACTTTCGAAAGATTGCCAGAATATTTTATATGAAATCTTTAGAAAGATTTATTTCTGTCTCCAGAATATTAAAAAAAAATTGCAAACGTAATATTTTAAATGGAATGTCTCTCAAATATTTTACTCGCAACATTCTGAAATATTTCATCGTCAGATTATTTTATATGAAACATTCAGAAAAATTTGAAACGAAATCTCCAGAATAACAAAAAAATATGTAAAGATAATATTGTAAAGATAATATTTCAAATGAATAGTTTTTTTACAATTTTGGATCATAACTTTTTGCTTTTATTTTTGTTACTGAATAAATCAATAGTCGAAACATTTATTTATTCTGTATTTGTACATAATACTGTAATAAATAAATTAATTAAGTAATTAAATTATTTACGCATTTATATCTGAGTTAGCTCATCAAGGCTATTATTTTTAATTATACGAGAGTCATCTGAAAAGTTTTGAGCCTCAATATGAAAGTGGCATTACTCGTTAAAATCATTTTCGGTATTACAATCGTACATGTTTTAAAAGATACTTGTGAAAATGTAGCTATTTTGGATGCTCAGTAGTTGTTTGACGGTCATTTGCGTCAGTAGATGTCAGTTTTTATAAAAAAAGGAAAAAATTGAATATCGACGGTCGCCATGAAATTTACGAATTGTGGATCGAATTGATTGATCACGCATTATATTTACCAGATCTGGCCACTAACGACTTTTCCTGTATCCTAGATTCAAAGTTTGGCTCGATTGGACAACAACTGTCAAACAACAACTGAGCGTCCCAAATGCCTACAATTTTCACAGGCATCTTTCAAAATATGTACTAGAATTTAGGATTTAGATGAGTACTAGGATTTAGATGAGTAATATCATTTATTGAGGCTCAAAATTTTTCAAACAATCCTCGTATTTCTTAAAATACAAATTTGATTTTCCAAAATTTGATCCTTTAATTATTCGATATTTCAAATGGAATGCTTTAGAATATTTCATTCGCGACATTCTGAAATATTTCAAATACGATGTCGCCAGACTATTTCATATAAAACATTATATAAAAAAGAAAGATTTGAAATATGTCCAGAATATCAAGAAAATATTTTGCAAATGTAATATTTCAAATGGAATATCTCTACAATATTTCAAATAAAATATTCTACGTGTAATATCTCCAGATGTATGAAATATCTCAAATGAAATATTCTACAAAAGATGTTTGAAATATTCTGATCATTCTGTACTATGTGGGATAATATTATCACATTTCCAAAAAATTTTTTTCTTTTAATAATGTCTGAAATGGAAGCTACATTTATTTACATAAAATATAAAAATTTTCTGTCTGTTTAGGACTTTATTAGAATTTTTAACTTTTAATTTATATTTATATGTATATGAATACACACATTACTAAAAAAAATTAGAGTATTATTTTTTCTTAATAAATTTTTGTCCATTTTTAAACTCTAATTACTCAGCGAATAATCGATGTGAAAAAGATTAAAAAAGATTTTAGAGGGTAAACTCTATTATAAAGTGCTTTTGTTCAATTTTTAAACAGTTTAATATTCAAAGATATGATCAGCTTTGAATGAGAATGTATTTGAGAGATACCTAAAAATCTTGATTAATCAATCAATTTTTTTGTCAGTGAAAGATTGCAAATTTCAAGATTTTAGATATCCAAAATAAGTTCTTATTCTAAGCTGACCATGTCTTTGAATATTAAACTAAGTCAAAATTGAACAAAAGATTATAGTAGAGGGTTGCTCTGTAAAAGTCTTTTTATAATCGTTTTTTACATTAATTATACATGTAAGTAAGTTTAAAAATATGCGAAAATTTATTGAGAAAGTGTGCTCCTAATTTTTTGCAACAGTGTATATGTATATGATAGTATTTGTTATATAACATTACATATATTTTATATAGTCTTATATTTTCATAATTTAGAAATTAGAAGTACTACTAACTCTTTTTGGTATCTCAATGCTGCCATGCTGCTTTATAATTATATTGGGTCAGAGAAAAAGTTTTGCGGTATTTTTTAGCTGAAAATTGTATAATCAAAATTTAAATTTAAAAATAGGAGTTTAAAGTTTGAAATTTCCACTTTCGAATAATTACTATATTTTTTGAATTTATATAAGTTTTGTAATTTATATATAGAAAGTTACGAGCTGAAAAAAAATTTTCTTTGCACTTTGTAGATCTGTAGCGTGTTCCAAAAAAAAAATTGAGCAAATTTTCGATTATCTACCGTGAAAGCTTGAAACTTTCCCTATCGTGTTTTAAAAATGTTCCTACGACTTTTTGTTTTTGAGTTACTCGTCGATTAAGGAGCATTCTCACTTTGATTGCTCCATTGAAAATCATTCGTAATAAAAAAATAAATTCTTAAAGCTGAAACGTTGCTCTAGTGAATTGATATAATTGCCAATTAAAAAAAAATAGAAATAATAAACTTAAATTATTAAATTTATTAAGACCATATATATGAATACACAACGAGTAAGAGTTTAATGCCTATTACGATCAAAGCTGGATCTTACATGCTTTTAAATAATTTTTACGTGAATTATATACTAAATATGTAATCATTTGAACTGCGCGCTGAAATGATTTTTCAGATTTATAAACGTAATTAAACTACTTTAATAAATATCACAAATTAAATTGATAAGCAATTTAATACTAACTTGATGCTCAATTTATCATCCTATTAAAAAGATGGAGGAGAGTTAATGTACTGAAAAACTGTAAATAAATTTATTGCGAAAAATATTACCTCGGTCGAGAATTCGGATCTTTTGTATTTTGTACAAGCATTTTAAGTTTTTAGACCGAGGCCTTAATAATATTCCCCGCAACAATCGATATGTAGGAAAAATAACGTATTTTTCAGACAATGGATTTAAACAATATTTAAAAAAATAAAATATATTTAAATTTAAACTAAAAATATAACATTTCTTTTCTTTTAACCATTGTATAATAATTATAAGAGTGTAATGTCATTTGTAGCTCAAATTTATATATAATTCTATATTTAAAAAATTAGTAATTGTATCATTCGATACAATTACTAATTTGCTCGATAGAGCAAAGTTTCAATTTTAAGAATCTCATTTTTTAATTGCGATATGATGATTTTTAACAGAGTTATGAGCAATCAAAATCAGAATATGCTACGAATATATTTAAATAAATATTTAATCTGCATATAACTTGGTAACAAAGAGATAATCTAGATAGCACAAGGACGTTCTCAGAACAAATAATAAGGACATTCTCAGGACAGGTTTCTGATCCGGGATATCCTGAGGATATCTTGTGAAACATCAAATGAGCATCTCAATGTATTCTCAGAAGATTCCGACGATGTCCTGTGGACGATTCCTTCTCTGAAGATCCCGAGGATATATTCAGGACTCTCATAAGATCTTGTAGAAAAAAATAATCAGGTAGAAAAAAATAAATTTTTTTTGTTATTACTTTTTATTTTTACAGTCTAATATATATTTTTACTATTTCGTATACCTATATTCTGTCTTATTAACTATAAATAATTATTGAAAAACGCATCGCTAGTAAGATTTGAATCTACGATTCCTAGAATGGTAGCCTAATACATTTACGCTGAGCTAATCGCACGCTTGTGATCAAGTCATTGCCAATGTTATACCTCCTACTGTAAACAATCTGTTTTAATTTCATGCCTCTGCTAACAGTTTAATATTATTAATATTTAAGAAGATTACATAGAAAAATGAAATAATACGCTGGTATTTATTAACTTAGTTAGGAAATGACAATGACAAAATCCTGAAGATGATGTTAGACTATCCCCAGGTCTTAAGGCTATCCTTAAGATGTCATAAGGTTGTCTCCAGAACGTCCTGAGACTGTCTTAGAAAGTCCTGAAGATAACGACTTGAGGCCGTCCTAGGATGTCCCTATCCTAAAAGTCCTAAAGATGATGTCCTTAAGCTATTCCCAGGACGTCTTAAGATTATTCTCAAGATATCATAAGGCTGTCATCAGAATGTCATTCTGAGGCTGTTCCCAGAACGTATCTGACGATGCTCTCAGATTGTCCTAAAAGTGTCCTAAAGATGATACTCTGAGGATATCTTCAGGACGTCCCTTGGATATATAAATGTCTTCAAAATGTCCCCAAAATGTCCCAAGACGTCCTGGGACGATCCTGAAGACGTCTTATGCTGTCTGGGAAAAGGAACATTTTTTAAAAACAAACTTTTAAGAAAAACTTTAAGCTTTCACGTTAGATTAGTCGAAAATTTCATAACAATATATTCTGTATATAATTTTGAGCTAACAAAATATCGCAGAGAACTTTTCCTCTGATCCAACATTTCTATGAATTCAGATGTTAATGCTAAGACAAAATCATTT
>NW_017259241.1:96952-106448 GCF_001594045.1 Atta colombica | reverse complement strand
TATATATATATATGTACATATATATGTATATACAGATATATCCGTAAATTTTGATAAAGCGCTTGTGTGCAAATATATAATAGAACTAAATTGAGTAGAAAAGTTTTATATTATTTATTCTCATTTTGCATTTTTCGCAATAGTTAACAAAATATTAATTATTAAAAATCACTGAATATTTTCAAAATTTTTTCTCAAATATCAATTTTACAGAAAAACAGCGAGAGACAAAAATTGTTTTTTTTTCTTATAAAGTTCTGAGAATTTTTTCAGAATTTTTTAATGCCATATTTTCTTTGTTGCCCTAATGAGAAAATACAGTTATTTCTAAAAAGTTGATTATCTTGTTAACTAATGTGAAAATTGCAAAATGGTAGAGAATTTTTCAACTCAGTTTAATCCATTCTATCTACACACGAGCGCTTTGTCAAGACTTATCGGACATCCTGTATATATTGCGTGCGTGCGTATAAGTTACATTGACAAATCAACAAAATATACTTACAATTTTTTAAACTTTTATAAAATCAAGTACATATATAATTATAAAGTGTATATAATAGTCTCACACAATTATCGTATTTCCTCTTAAGAATGTATTCTTGAGGTAATTTTGAGACGAAAATCCTAATACAAAAATCGAGGCTACAATAATTTTTGAATTATAATTAATTAAAGATAGAGTGTAATTTGAAAATTATTATAGCCTCGATATTTTCGTATTAGGATTTTCATCTTGGAATGTTCAAAAGAATCCAGAAATGATAACAGAGGCTATAAAAGTAAAATGGTTTTTGATTTATAAGCATTTAAAATTATAATGAAAAAAATTATATTATTAAAATATTATTTAACAGTCTCGACATTTTCGTATTAGGATTTTTGTCTCAAAATTATCTCAAGAATACGTTCTTAAGAAGAAGTACATATATATATAATCATAATGTATATATAAAATTATAGAAAATAAAAATTGTAGTGTAGACTGGGGAATAAAATGCTATTTTTGGCATGTTTTGCTCTAAAACAAAGAATATTTAACTCACACAGATCATGCTGCTATTTATCGAAACTAGAGATCTTTAACTATAAAAAGTAATTATTTAAAGTAGGATTGCATCTGCAATTTTGATGAAATTAGGCTCATTCAATGCGTTTTTGCTCGAAACGAAAGAATCTATAAGAAAAAACGTTAGATCAGTTCCACAAATCAAGATATCAAGTATTAAAATTGACAATTATTTAAGTTAGGAAATCAACCTAATGTTTTTTCGTACATATTCTTTCATTTCAAGCAAAAATCCGTCAAATGAGTCTAATTTCAAAATCGGAGATGTAGTCCGTATTCGAAATAATTATCCAAAAGCATATACCCTTCATTAAAAAGATATTATAAAGGTTGCAGAGGAAATCATTCGGTATTTCTTGGAGAATATAAAATGGGAATACAATAAAACATAATCACTTATAACTAGGGTTAGTAGAACGTAGAGCAAGTCCATACGCAAAATGGTTGAAATTATTATTATTAATTAAATTATTATTTCGCACTTATAAATATGGCAAAATATGATGCAATAGCCAAGCTTACAGCTCTTAATGTGTTCATTGGTCGTTTATCGTGTTTTATTTTGTCGCGCGGCAAGCGTTTTCGCGTGTGCAGGGCCATAAGTCCATATGCGAAATAGATTTCAACCATTTCGTTTACGGACTTGCTCTACGTTCTACCCTAGCTACAAGTGATTGATCGATCAATATCGAATTAACACCGATCGACGTTGAATCAGTATCGATTTGACGTTGATCGAGCAATTATTTCTGGCCAGAAAACCAACTTACTTCCAACGTGTCTACAGCCTGTACTGAAATTAGTGCTGTTCATTGTACACGACGCTTAAAGCCCATTCTACAATGGTAGTAAGCAGTAGGAAGTAAGAAATTCTTATCTCATAATAAGTTTTGATTGGCTGGCAGTAAAGTAATAAGGCGTACGAAATGGAAATAATCCATTTCGCTTATTTCCGATCTTAATGCTTTACGCCATATTTTAAGCCTATTCTACACTGGGCAGTAGCAATAGTGGATTAAGGAGTAGGCGTAGAAATCAACCAAAATAGTCGAATGTAAGAAGGATAATCAACTATATTTAGTCGATTTTTACGCCTACTCTTTAATCCACTATTGCCCATTGTAGAATGGGCTTTATTCTTAATTGGTGAAGTTAGTCAATCAGCATTAGTCGTACAAGTTGACTATTGGTTAACTTCTGATAAGATTTAGAATTACTGATTATAGAAACAGAAGATTATAGATTACAGATCATAGATCAGATACAGATTATAGATCATTATAGAATCAGCATTAAAGATAAGAGCAATCTTGGCATTTTTTACTCCAATAATACAAAAGTAAACTTTGCGGCATTGTTATTAAAAAAGTATAATAGAAATAATCGTTTTAATAATACACTATCGTACACTATTAAAACAATAGAATAAAATTCATAAATATACTTTCTTATAATATTAATCTATCTAATTGTAAAAATGATCTCTTCAGACGAAAATAACTGCGACGCTAATATTTTACTTTTGACTCTCAAACGCATAGGCACGTCCGTGCTTTCTGACAGTTACCAGCGACAAGGAACTGTGTGGCGTGAGATTTCCACTCTTATTGTTAGTTGAATGGTATGGCAGAATTTTTTAATGAATCTGTTATTGGATGGACCTTTTTCTCCGAAGACCTTTACTCCCCAGTCTATTCTACTTTGTTTTATAAAAATTTTAAAAATTGTAAATGTATTTTTCTATAATAATTCTAACAATATATTTAAGTATTTTGTTGTCACATTATTATTTATTATATACAATTTTAATTCAATTTTTAATATTTATTTTATTAAATGACATCATTATTTTTACAAATAAATAACATTTTTATAATCCATTTTTTTATCTTAAGTGGAAGAAGCACGCAATTTGAATGTACACACACACACACACACACACACACACGCGCGCGCGCGCGCGCGCGCGTATAGCTGCGGACGCACATATATTCATCTTTGTTTTATTTATTTTTTTAAATATTTACATTTCTTTTCATGGACATACTTCTATCAGTACAGTATGAATTTTTTCATAAATGAATTATATGTTTCTGTTTTAGGATATGCAAAATTTAATTTTGTTGATGTTAAAAGTCAATTCTATGGAACGTCCGTATATATATAGTGTAATAGAAAGTGTGCACGATACTATCGCCAAATTGAAAGCATAGTCACATATCATATTATGACGTAAGATATTGCAATGACTAAATCACACGTTTAGGAAAAATATATGTAACATTCAATTGTTATGTACAAGAAAGCAGATATAAAATGCAATTGTGTACAGTATTACACTGCCTATAAGCAGTATAAAAGATATTATGAAACGCAATACATAGCAAATGTAAAAAAATATTTCAAATGATTAAGTAAAAAAATAAGAATAAAAATAGTAATGAGAAGAATGAAGCATCATTTATAAAATTTTTGATAAGAGGAAAAAAATGAAAATACATTCCTTATATTGTATAATGTATGTTTACAATATAATCATTTAATGTAGAAGTAACATAAGTAAAAATAATATTTTAATAGTATGTGCAGTTTTATATATACTATATTATATATACTATATTATAATAAGAGGAGAGAGAGCGAGAGAGAAAGAGAGAGATGTGCATGTATATACTAAACATTTTTAACTTAGGGAAAGTTGTACAGTCGCGAACAGTGAGTTTGTGATACTTTTTATTTCGATGATTTACGGAAGACGCAAAAAATTTCGCACGATTCATCATCTATTAATTATTAATGCGTGCAACGAGTGATAATGGGATAAACTATCAAAGTCATACAAAATCAAAGTACAAGGTGAAATCAAGAAATGTATCTTGTGTTGTTGAGACATACACTTAAGATATTATAATTAGATAAGCTAAATATAAAAGAGTAAGCCAAATAGACAATTTTGTTTGAGAAATTTATTTACATTTCCAATCCTTTAAATATTAATATAAAATAACATAAGAAAACGTGAAATAAAATTATATGTATATTATATGTATAAATAGAAATATAATATTTGATTGGACTCTCTGGTATATAACTAACAATTTAAACTCGCTTGCTACGAGCAAATGAGAGTAATATTGCGCCAAATTAATAATTTAATTTATTTCTAATATATATAAATTGTTTGTTCGTATATGATTCTGTTACGTATGACTTAATTATTTGAATGGTTCGGTTCCTTCCAAGCCATCTTCAGCAAAATAATTTAAAGTGTTTAAAGTGTATTCGTCGACAAAGTTTTCATAGGTAAATGCCGGATAAACCTCTTCCAACTTCCTGATTGGAACGATGTAACTTTCTTGAACGCTAACAGTAATATCTTTTGTTTAGTGAAATAATTGTCTATTAATTGTGAAGTATTGATTGAGACTCACCCTTTGTCCATGTACATTTGTGTTCATCCTCAATTTCAATATTATTCTTGGTCAGATCTTTAATTTGATAAAATTCGCAGCATCAAGTTTTATCATATTTCTGACCGATTTCTAGCAGACTTCAGATAGTAATGAGGGAAAGGGTCAGACCGTTTATGGATCTGTCTTATGAATATAATAAATAAATAAACATTCGCGCATTTGTTATTATATTACTTTGTTTCGGAATTATGTTCTTTTTTAAAACTTATACTTAATTTACTATTTTAAAACTTAGATTTTTATATGATAGAAGATGTAAACTTTCCGAGTATTTCTGAATATTTCTGAAAAATGTTCCAATTAGTATAAAAATTATAAGAAAAATTTTCACCAGGGATATGTCAAAAAATTTCATACTATAGTATTAATAAGTTGAATCAGTTCATCAAAGTACATAAAGATCCTCTTTCAAAATTGTCCAAAAAGAAATGTTACATAAAATCAATTCTAAGGATTGCGATGCATTTTATGTTGGTTAGACGGTTAGAAAGTTAATGACAAGACTCGGAACACCAAAATCATATTCGCAAAAACAACGGTTGGGGATGCCTTCATGCTCTCGAATGGTTGTTTGCTCCATTAGGCTTTCAACGGATCGGTCCTGCTCATTATCGGTAGCTTTTCTAGCGCGCGTTTCCTCGGCGCCTTCCTCTCGATTTGCGATCGTTTCACTCTCTCTCCCATCTTCTCTGCTCGTCGGAGCTCCTTCTGGACACCTTCCCGCTACAGTTCTCGATTCGAGATGCCCGAATAATACAAAAAAATCAACCGAGATTATAATTTTGGCCTATCTGACAAATGCAGCCTTGATCGGAGGTTCTCGAACATTCGCCTCTTCCCGGCCTTACTCCTCGCGCGATTTCACGCTTTGTGACGACGGAGGGTCGTTGCGGCAATCCTGTCACATCACAACTCCCTCGCGCCAAGAGAGAGCCCATCGGGTTAGATTGTCTCCCCTTCAGCCGGTCGCATCTGGAGCAAAATCTTGGTGCGATCGAGATCCCATGTAAGAGACCCCGGTACTGTATTACAATATAGAAACAAAAAAAAATGGAAAGAACAGTCGGGACCAAAAAAAAGAAAAAGAGAAAAAACAATCAACGGATCAACTTTGCGCGTTCCCCGCAAATCCTAGGCCTCTCGGCACGCGTCCTCTTGCGATTGCCTCCTTCGCTCCCGGCGCGTCCCATGAATTTTACGCGGGATCGGCGATCCGATCGGAAGATAGGGGAAGGACGAGGGTGCAGTATCACTTTAGCCGTTCTCTTTTTAGTCAATTACATTTTATTCACTTCGTACAGTGCAGGAATATAATGGCTCCAATAACTTAACGTAAAAGAGCATGTACAATCCATGGATCCTTTGATGTAAATCACATCAATAATCTGTAGCTTCAAAACAGAATCGGGGTGAGTAGGTGAAATAAACAAAAACAGACAGAAAATAAACAAGATTTCCTTCTCGGCACATAAGGTAGGAAAAACAGGAATCCGATACCTTCGACAAGATTGAAGGCACAAATGGCTACTTCAAAAAAAATTATCATGCAATAAAAAAAAGTTTCTGTCAAATCGCTTGCAACGATGCAAAAAAAAGAAACAAGGAGAATCTTGCATAAAACAAAAAGGAGAACAGAAAAAAAAGATTATTAATAACGACGGCATTTTTAAAGAGATGGCCGACGCCGTGTCAGATAAACGTGCCCTAGCACAGCCAAACATACAAAAAAAAAAAAAAATGAAAAAATGGACGAAGAATCTCTTAACGGAAAGCGCGGCAAGAACCCGGAGGCCCATCTTTTCGACGCGCTGGTTCTGGGTCGCGATGCCCTCTGCTCGGAATGTAGGGAACTTTCGCCATCCACTCGATTTTGCAAGTCGGGCACGACGATGACTCCGGAGTGTCCGCACCGATAGCAAAATCCTTGTCGGCGCAGCTTTGGGCAGCGATGGACGAAGTGATCCGGGGAGCCACAGTTCCAACATATCTCGCGTTCCTCTTCGCAGGCCGCTCGCTCGAAGTTAGGTTCTCGCTGATTCTCCAGCATCCTTCCGGGTGCGTCGCTCGGGTTCCGAGCGGCGATTCGGAGCTCCCCTCCCTGGTCCGTGGTTTCCATCTGAGCGCGCTCGGTTGGACTAACTCTTCGATGCCTTTCGATATCTTTTTCTCCGTGGCTTTCCATAGAGAGCAATACTCCATTTCGTGAAGAGGTCCTGCCCTACGAATAGGTATGCAGGTGGGCTGTTTTACTTGTGGGGAGCACCTAATATCCGCGATGACGGTCAGGGATTCTATTGTGCGTCGCTCTATCAGTCTCGTGGGCACCGCTTGCTGGATTTTTATCCTCTGATAAATGTCGCAATGGCGCACGCAAATCATATTGTGGAACATTCACAGCCAATAATACCGCAGCAAATTTTCTCAATGTCTAAGCGACCCATGTGAGAGGGGCCCGTGTGGTGCGCCCGAATCATCTTGCGGCGCCCCTCCCTCGGCACGTTTCCATTCGCTCATACTCGATTACTTGCTCTGCGTCCGCACGAAGTCTTTGAAAGTACAGCGTATCGTTTTCGACCTTCTACCTCGGATTTCGCTGCGTGCCGTCGCGAACGTCCTCACTCGCTCATTGTACCACTTGTCGGCCGTCATGGTAAGTTCGCCTGCCGATTCATAAATCCGCGATAGCGCGTACAGTACGTCATCGCCTTTCGGTGTTGTTCGATCGAATAATCATTCCAGTTTCTCTAGAGCTCATCTTGGTAAGCGGCCTGTCGGGTTTTTCAAATTGTGCCACCGAAGACTACTGTAATCCGTGACGATCTTAAACCGATATCCCTCCCAATACGGTCTGAACTTCTTAACCGCCTATACGATAGCCATTCTTGTTTCGTCGAATACCTCATGTTAGTCTTCGCTAAGGTTCTACTCGCGAATACGCGATAACATGTTCTTCCCCGTCGATTTTCTGGGCTAAAACTGCTCCCAATCCGACGGAACTTGCATCTGTATTATGAACGGCCGAAAAATATAATTTTATAATTATATTTTTATGACTATATATCAATTTCAGTTTACTTTAGATTACTTTTAGTTTTATTTTTTATTGTTTCTGAATGTCATAATTAATAGGACAATTATATATAAAATGATTCACCCAAATTTTTTTCAAAGTTTTCCGATCATGCTAAAATTTGTGCAAATTGTAGTCCTATCAAAACTAAAATTACACAACCAAAATAAATAAACTAGTGAACGTATCTACTGAAATTTTACCAGTAGTTTTCTGAAAACTTGTTTAAAATTATAGAAATTTGATATTTGTAGCGTCACTTCTCTGTATCGAGCCGAAAATTTTTCGAGCTACTCTCATATAAGATATAGCAATAAAATAGAAATAAGAATATTTTTAATAAGTTATTGTATTAAAAAGATTTTTATTTATTTCAGATTCTTTCTCATATCATTGGGACAACAAAATAAAACATAAAAAGTCATATTCTATATGCTTTCTCTTTTTTCTCTTTTTTTGGATTATTATAGTACACATTATTATAGTATTATAGGATTATTATAGGATTATTATAGTGTACAACTTTGCTTCCGCCGTTTTTTTCCGAAATTCGAGGCTTTATTGTAAAAAACTGGTTATACATTTATGATTCAAAGTATTGTCCATCGCTGGCCACTACTTTCTCCCATCTTTCGGGTAGCGTACGAATCCCGTGTCGAAAAAACTGGTCATCTTTTGAGGCTATCCACGAATCGATCCAATTTTTTACTTCTTCATAAGACCGGAAGTGCTGGTCAGCCAGGCCGTGTGTCATTGATCGAAACAAGTGATAGTCAGAGGGAGCAACGTCTGGAGAATACGGCGGGTGGAGTAGAACTTCCTATTTCAACGTTTCCAAATATATCTTGACCACTTTCGCAACATGGGGTCGAGCATTGTCATGCTGCAAAATCACTTTATCGTGTCTCTCGTTGTATTGCGGCCGTTTGTCTTTCAATGCTCGGCTCAAACGCATCAATTGCGTTCGATACCGATCGCCTGTGATTGTTTCAGTCGATTTTAACAGTTCATAATACATTACGCCGCGCTGGTCCCACCAAATACAGAGCATGACCTTGGACGTCAAAATCACCGTTCTTGAAACCACTCACGACACGTTCTAATAGCGGCCTCACCATAAGTATTTGAGAGCATTCGATGAGTCTCAGCCGCAGATTTCTTCATATTGAAGCAAAAAATTAAAACCTCCCGCAAATGACGAGAATTTGACTCGTAAAGTGACATTTTCAATCGAGAATAACTTTATGATGCAGACACAAATCGACTAATGTTTCTATGGGGAGTTATGTTAACAGATGCCCAAGTTTATTGTATGACATCTATGATCTATTTATTTCGATCACCACTTACCGCTAAAGGAAAGGAACCATCTACAGGAAAACAGCGGAAGCAAAGTTGTACACCTAATAATTTCCTATGATTATTGCTTCGCATATAATTACTCGACGCGTAAAAATTTGTTTCACTTTGCTTTTTTTATTTTTTTGCCAAGTACAACATTATTAAATGAAAAATTGTTCATTATGAGAATGCATATCGATAAAGAAGTTATATGTTTATATGATTTGTATTTTCTTATACAGATTTCAACTTCAAAAACTCACAGCAATAAATTCTCCTTAAGTGCGTACAATTCTCCCACTTTCCTCTATATAATTTTTTTTTCATGTAAGTGTTAACAATAAAATATATAAAATTAATTAAAAAATGAATAATAATAAAACAATTACAAAGTTTGGTTTTAAGTTACAGAAAAAAAAGACTGAAAAAAAAGATCGTTAAATTAACATACAATTAATATATTGTTCTGTATAATTAACAATATTGAAAAACATCATCATATCATTAATTACAAAGGAAAAAGATACAAATATATTTGGCTTC
>NW_017259241.1:90625-96852 GCF_001594045.1 Atta colombica | reverse complement strand
TATATATATATATATAAGTGTTATTACTTTCAAATCTGTTTAATTTCGCCGCTGCAATGTGGACAACACGTCATATTTCTCACATCGCATCGTGGAAGAAACATTTGTCCGCCAACCGCAACTGCCGCTCCCATCACCGCAGTACAGGCAACATCTCTCTCAGTCATGGATAACTTTTTATTCAATAACTGTAATTGAAATATTAACTCATTATATCAAAATATTATGTCTCGTCATTAGGAATAAAAAATCAAATAACTTTACTTTTTCCGCGTTGTTCTCTATAAGCGTTTTCATATCTAAACCGGTTATATTTAGCTCTTTTTGTAATTCTGACTCTGGTATACCACTTAAAAGACTGACTCTGAGAATTTCCACAAGTTGACAACATCCTTGCGCAAGATCAACAATATTGGTACTGACTAATTCGTGTTTTTTACCGGACGTTGTTCCTATGGAATCGAATTTCTCTCGTAGGATTGTCAACATTCTGAATAAGTAAAATTTACAGTTTGATAAAATATAATGATATATAGTATAATAACATGATATGAATATAATATAGCCATTATATAACAATCTGCAATATATACCTGTAGGTTTTGAACGATGTATCACGAATAGTACTATGTTCTTCTAATAATCGTTTTATAGTTTCCTGCAATTCTGTTGTTCTCTGGCAAAGTGCAGCTTTCCATCTTGCCAAATCCTCCACCATTAAACTGTATTTAGTAATAAATTAGAGTACTTATTATCATTATTTTTTATTAATGTTTTAACAAAAAACAATGTAACAGATTTGATGCAAATAAAAAAAAAATTAAAATTTCCGTGTCAATTAAATGTTGTCAATTACCTACTAGCTAAAAATTTACTTCTCCAAACTTCACATTGACCTGCTAGCCATTCTATTTGTTCTTGATGTGTAGACAAATGTTTGGCTGAGTTCAAGAGGGCTCTTGCAAGTTGCAATTTGTCCTCAGTTAACAAATGAACTCTTGTTTCTAGATCTTCTCCCACTGCGGCAACTAATAAATTCTTTAATTCTCCATTGACCTGTGTGCATATACACATACATCCTGGCATAAATTATACATTATACATAAATTATACATTATAATAAATTTTAACATTTAATTTTTTGTTCCATGTTTTACATATGAGATTTGTCTTACATATGACATTTTATATCTTTAATATTTTTAATTGGTTTTTTAAAATTTATTTTCATATTTTATAGCTAAGTCCAATTTGATATTTTGATGACTTAAGACAGTGCACGTGCCCATATACGCATGCACACGAATATAAATTAGAACAATATTAAGAAACTTTATTTTAAACCGCGTATGAGAACACAATCAATATTAAAAATTAAAGGCCTATAACGGTCAAAGCTGAACCTTTTAATACTTAAAATAATTTAATCTTGAATTACTATATATAATATACATATATGTATTTGCATTGTGACGTGACAATTTTTATCCGTTCACTATTGAGAATCATCGGCAGTGGGTCGCGCATCCTCCCGGCTCGGAGAGCGAACATGCACGCAAACGCACGCGAGCGCACTTGCAAACGTGCGCTATTCTCTTAATTATCTGTTCTTATTTAATAATTCTTTCTCTGTTCGTTAAGACTTTTTTTTTAGTGATTAGTCTCACAATTAGAATTAGAATCACCACGGATGATGCTCGTTAACCGCAATTTCCTTCTGTAATTATGTCGTCTTACCCATTTGGGAGAAGGACTACATCGCAAAGAAAGAAGAAGCGAACCTACGCTAAAAGGCCTACTACCTGGGAGCCCGCGGACAAATCGTATTATTTTCCTATATTTACATTATGATCCGCTGCCACCTTGAGCATTGTTACACTGCACACTCCTTACAGAGTGCGACGGAAAGCGACAACTCTCGGCCAGGGGAACCGTACAAACGTCAATCGGGGGCATATATCCCCGACGCGAAGCCGATGGAAGAGCTGCCAGGACATCCCACGCCAGCCCGGGGAAATTAGGAGCTATAGGGAAAAGGAAGTCCTTGGAGAATTACGCGCTCTAAAGTGCAAGGATTTGCGGCACTCGCGGATAATGTGGTTGACGGGAACCAATCGGTGTAACGGACTCCCCTGGGGGGAGGGAGAGAGAGAATGGCCTGTGTGAATCCACAAGGGTTCCAGAGCCTCACTCGTTCTGTAGCTGAGCCGATAGATGTACGAGGATTCCATTATGTAGGATGACTCCACTATTGATGAGTTCCCGTGAAGATCCCTGAAGATTGCGAGTATTAGAAGAGAGTTGTCCTGAGGGATTGTGGAAGGACCTGCACCAGGGAAACGAGCGTCGCCGTCATGTTGTAAAGCTGCCGATCTGGGTTCGTAGTTTCGGATGGATCGCACAGGACAAGCTCGCGTCGCGAAAAGCGGCTGGTTTAATGGCCGCCGTAGAGTTATGGAATTGCGAAAATTGCACGTGTTATCCTGCCAAGCATTGCTGTTTGTGTCTTAGAAGAATTATTATCAGTTGTTGAGCCGCGCTCGCCTCTCTTGCCATCTTGTTACAATCGAGTTATTTTAGGCTTTCGTTTTGCTTTGTATCATTTGTGTCGTGTCGAGATGATTATTGTGATCGTATCGCGCTTTCAGATTAACATTCGGCTTTGCATGGTCGGTAGTACTCTCCCGGATAATATGCATTGCTTCGGCTGCGAATTCTAGCACGCTGTCGTCGTTTATTAGTCACTAGCGAAGGCGACCGTAGAGAGCCGATTATATTGAATCCAGCGGAGAAAGCGAAGCTCCGGAGATTGTATGTAAAACGATTTGCTAAATATAATTGTTCTTTATTTCTTTATTATCTTATATATATTGTAGCCTACCTCTCGACAATTTTTCCACCTTTAACCTACCCCTGCTGTCGCGAATTAATTGCGAGTGAAAAAATTATTGAAAGAGTGGCACGCTCTCTCGTGCCTAGCGTCTAACTTATCTTGCGAGAAGCTCTGATATTTGTAGAAAATTTATGTGTTTTGTAGATATATTACGCTTTCGAGTACAAAATTACTTTTAAGAAAGAGGAGATGCGACGAAGTTGTGCCGTCACTCGCGAGCACAATTACAGCATATATATAATCTTTTTGAACTGCGTGCCAAATTGTTTTTCCGGACTATAAACGCAATTAAATCACTTTAGTAATCGCGAATTAAATTGACAAGCAATTTTAATAATTTGGTCTTCAATTTGGGCATTATATTATAAAGATGTCAATATGTATGTAATTGAAAAACTGTTAATAAATTTATTGCATTCTACGATATTTCTTTTTTGGAAGAGTGACACCATGATTAACTTTAACACGTTTATTTTTGCAATACTGTTCATTCCTCCATTACTACGTTATCATGTTTTTTTTTAATGAAATTGACAATTGGATGATGATATTAGCAATTCTTTAATATGCACTTCTTTTGGCAAACATTTAGACGTTGTTATTAAAGTTCCATTGGTTCCGATAATTTTGAAATATGTGTGTATAATCCAAAATTTTTAATATTGTTGATGATTTAATCGTTTCAACTATCTTTCTTTTTATTAAATTTTATACTAAACACAGTCCGAAGATACGAAACGTGGCGAAACTTATAGCGTACAATTAATAACTGACAATTAGTAACTGACGAGTGGATATTATTTAGAATGTGGATCTTTATTGTCATATAGCTCGTGAAAGGCTCGTGTTCTAGAAATAATATAATACAAAATAAAATAATGGGTATAATAAATAAAGTCAATAACGAATGATGCAAATAACGAATAATGCGAATAATTAAATAGCGAATAAAGAAAGTAAATATGAAGAACAACATGAATAATGAACAATAATTAATAATACAATAGCAAATACTACAAATAATATAAATAATGAATAATATAAATAATAAATGCAAATAATAAATGAAATTTTATTTTAATAATATTCTAAATAAAAAATTATTCGAAGTGCCCAACTCTGTACAAAAGTATGATGTTAAATATCGATCGAAATCTTTTATTTGTAGTTAACATTGTTTTTTCAGATGAAGCTACTTTTGAACTAATCGGGAATATAAATTGACACAATTGCAGATGTTGGAGCAGATGAAAATCCTAATTGGATATACGAAGCGCACTCAGAATTCGCAAAAAGTTAACGTATGGACTAATTTTAAATGATCATTATTAGGTCTTTTTTTTATTGAAGATAATTTAACAATGGACAATTACTCAGTTATGCTTCGAGATACAATAAATAAAAAGTGTCATCATTGCAATCATGAACATTTGCGAAAAATTCCACTAATAAGTACTAATATTAACATACTTTTACAAAACGGTCTTTCGACACTACGAAAAGCTATACTGGACACTAATTACGATAAAGCCTTAACATGCAAGAAGTGCCATGAAAATGTTCTTGAAAAATTTATCTTTCAATCGCATTTACTCATAGATTGCAGTGTTTACAGATGGACAATATGCTGCTTTCATTGATATCGAGAAAAAGAGTGCGGCATTTGGATCTATATCCAAAAAATTGAACATGAATGATAACAATTACATTTTAGCTGGTGTAGTATCATATTATCAATATGCTAGCGACAAAAATAACGGGCACTATACAGCATTCGTATATGACACTCAATGGTATTTATATGATGATATGATGACTAAGCGGAAAACAGCATCAGATGATAAAGAAATAGCACCACATTTAATCATATATACCATGGTAAGTACACAGAATTGAAACTATATACAAAGACTATTAAAAACATTTTTAACAAACTCAATAGTTATCAATCAATGATTTCAATCACATTCCACCAAAATCACAATTCATCAGACACATTCGATCATGTCAGACAAACACGCGCATGCACGCACGCACGCACGCACGCACGCACGCACGCACGCACGCACGCACGCACGCACGCACGCACACGGGATCAGATTCCTGCCATGTCCACGCTGTTGATTTCGGGTTACGCCGAGAGCAGGACACACAAACGCATACACTGGGGAAAAAACAAAAATACGTAGGGGTTTATGAAAATCAGTCAAAGAAAAAATACGGCAACAAGTTTTAGTACGTTCGATAAAAAAATCTTTCAACATCACAGAGATATGTAAGTTTCGCCATTTCTGATGATACTTCTAGCATCCTACGAGTTCTAACGAAAATTATTAACGCTCAAAGCGCTAGGACCGGTTTAAGAAATATCGCGATTTTTCGTTCGTCGAATCGAAAATTTCTATCACCCGAGGGGTGAAAATTTTTTTTAAAGTTCTGACAATTCTGTCTGTTCTAGGTAGCACCCCGCGAATTCTGACGAAAGTTATTAACGCTCGAAGCGCTAGGACCAACAGTTTAAAAGATATCGTAATTTTTTGAATATCTGATTCTGTCACATCTGAGGGACAAAAATTTTTTTAACATTACGGCAGTTCTGTTGAGAATTCTGGATAGCATCCCAAGAGTTCTATCAAAAATTATTATCATTTAAGGCGCTAGGTTTAATGGTTTAGAAGATATTTTTTTCGCGATTTTTCGTTCTTCATTTTGTGAAGTTAGCACTCCAAATTTTTTAATTTTTTTTTTTTAATATTAATTCGCCGGAATTTATTCTTAATTTTGGGCAGGAACTCCAGAACTCTTCGGGGTGCATTCGGAACTTCAAAATTTCATTTTTTGAAAAATGAGGTGCCAACTTACAGAGGTGTTGCAAGAAAATATATATTCTTTTTGCAATTGGCGCAATTTAAAGATCTTATTTCATTTTTTTTTTAATTAATACATATTACTGAGAGATAATAAAAAATTACCAATATTACCACTTGAATTATATTATTTAAGTAACGATTTTTTTTTGAATTTATGTAATAATTTTTTATATACGTATACTTGGCGCCTTTTTTTAAAATCTTTTTTTAAAAAGGTAATTTTATTGAGATATCACGCATTTTGTAAGTGTTAAATATCTTATATAATTAATAATATATCTCTTCACGTATTACTTATATATAGAATATTATTTATCAATTTTTTCTAAAAATAATGTATAAATGTTTTTAACACTTTTAAGCCACTGCTTTTTCATACTTGCGTATTACTACTATATATTATTACTTAATAAATGTATGCATATAATCAATAAATTAAATTTGAATCAAAGTTAAAAAATAAA
>NW_017259241.1:75833-90575 GCF_001594045.1 Atta colombica | reverse complement strand
ATCATTTCTGTCGAAATTAAAAAATTTAGTTAAATATATATCTATATTGAATTATCAATAATGTAAAATGACAAAATAAATGTCAAAATGTTTTACAATATTGCTCATCGTGCTTAAATGTCCAATTATTTTACAGTGCAACAGAATTATTTTCAGATCTGTATCTAGATAAATTTTTAGATACTACACTTAATTTTTCGTCAGCGAACATTTAGATACTTCTTCGACGACACACATCTAGACACTTACTTCTTCGACAGCAAATACCTATAGACACCTACTTCCTCAACAAGGAAATACCTAGACACCCACTATGGCTTTTGAAATATGTTAGATTATATATAAATAATAATATATATTATTAATATTGTTGAATAGAAAATTATAATAAAAAATTTTCGATATTACAAATTTTACTGATTTCATTTATCCGCGCAATCGAATTAATAATTACTTATCAACCTAATATTGATAAAATTATATTAAATTTATGATATTAATTATTATCGAATTACTCATTTCATTTCATTGTCGACATATAATACAATGCTAAATTATAGGTAAATAAATCGGTAAATGAGAACAAGTCTACCGTCGAAAATATGAAAAGGAGATGACTTGTTGAAGCGATGACATATCTTACATAAAAATTTTAACATTCGGATTTTACATCATGATATCTCCGTTCGTATGACACGTAGAGATAAAATTAACGCTTATTATATAATTCGGACCCAAGCTATCGATTGAGCTCATATTCAGAACTCGGTCCAGCCTTTAAAAAACCGATAATCTCAGACTCGCAACTCGCTGACTCGCGTAAAAAGACACAGATCGGTCTCGCGCTGCGCGTCCATTTGGCGCGAGACCGACTATTATGTCTTTTGATTTGCTTGATACAAAAGTTTTGCAAAATGTGTATACTTATGAAATAATAATCCATAAACATGTTGTTTGCACGAATAAATGACGTCGAGTTCTTGAAATTAGACTTAGACGTTTTATCGCGACGAATTTGTTATACGAAAATTGACACGAACATGTGATTACGTGTATCATAGGTTGATATAGTAGTATATGAAGAGATAACTGGTCAAAAGAAATCAAGAGGAATACAAGAAGGTACAAATTCTAATAAAAAGGGAAATCAGGGTGGCAAAGCAGAATTGGATGAGAGAGAACCGAATTGGAAATTCTTATATCGAATGATTCGTTTAATATTCACAGAAAGGGAAGTAGCAGATTTGCATAAAAGCCATCCACCTATAATTGAGATGAGTAGAATAGGGAGAGTGAGATCAAGCGTATTTGGCAAATATATGTGGCCGAGCTCTTTGAATACATCAGAACTGATGTTCGAACCGACTGGGAAGACCTTGTCATACTTAAATCGGAACTGCTACATATCATCGCAATTGCCAAGAGCGAGAAAGCCACAGGATCTGATTCCTATGGAGCTAATAAAATTAATAAATGAAGAAAATATAGAGACAATATTAAAACTATCATTCAATAGAATCTACAGCACACATCAGAGAAATATAAAGGAATGGCTGATATCGACATTTGTAACCATTCCGAAGAAGCAAGGACCAAAAAAGTGCGCAGATTAGCCTCATGAGTCACATGTTGAAAACATTCCTCCGAATAATCTACGCTCGCATAAAGTCAAAGTGAATGGAATCTAGATGACTCACAGTTTGGGTTCAGAAATAGGTACACGAGAGGGGATATTTGAAATAAATATCCTTTTACAAAAATGTCGACTATCAAAAAGATGTCTTTGCATGCTTTATAGATTATGAAAAAGCATTTGACCATGTTCTCCATATTAAACTTATTGAACTTCTCCTTCAAGCAGGAATGGATGAGAAGAATGTCCGGATAATAAAAAATCTGTACTGGCAGCAAAAAGCCAAAATAAGAGTTGGAAACTTGAATAACAATCTCAAAAGTAAACATACAGAAGGGTGTCACGCAAAGATGTATTCTTTCCCCCCTTCTTATTTATCTTTACACGGACAAAATCTTCAAGGAGGTTTGAGCTGATGTGGAATTTGGAATCAAAATAAATAATGTGAATCAACACCATTAAATATGCAGACGACATTGTCATCCTTGCCGAGAGTATTGAAGATCTCCAACTACTTCTAAATAGAATCTCAGAAGCTGGGTTAAAGATGGATTTGAATATGAACATAAAAATGATGGTTTTCAGCCATAGACATGAAAACGTTTTACTACATCTTAATGGCGAAAAGATAGAACGCGTTCTATCGATTAGTTACTTGGGGAGTCTGAACATGGAGGATCTGGATCACAACCGAGAGATCAGGTGTAGAATACAGATTGCTCGCGCCATCTTTAATAAAATGAGGTTTCTTTTGCGAGGACAACCTTAATCTGAGACTGAGGCGAAGAATGGTCAAGTGCTATGTATGATCGGTGCTGTTATACGGTGTGGAAGCGTGGACGCTTAAGGTGGGCACGCTGAATCGTTTGAAGGTCTTTGAAATGTAGATTTCAAGACGAATACTCCAAATTTCCTGGGTTGATGGGATTACAAACGAAATCTTGAGAAGAGCGTGTAGCAAGTTGTTGACAAATGCAGAAAAATCGAGTACCTCAATCATGTGTTGAGAGAAGTATCGCCTACTGCAACTGACATTGAAAGGAAGGATTGAGGGCCGGCGTGGGATTAGAAGGAAGAAGCTCTCATGGCTGAAAAATATTAGAGCGTGGACTGAAGTGCGCAGCATGGAGGAGCTCTTTCGTATGGCTGTGAATAGGATAACTGTGGCCAGAGTGATCACCAATGTTCGGGGGACCGGACAGGCTACATGAAGAAGAAATATATAAAGACATGTTAATGCGCTGAAAAAACAGCGACTTCTGGTGACTTCGTCGGAGTTCGGATTTCACTTTAGAATTCCCTTAAATTGAATACAATTGACTTCAAGAAATAGATTTTCATGTATTTGGACAGTATTTGGAGGGACCAAAATTGACCCTTATGGATCCTCCTTTCTTTGAATTAGAATAGAATTTATATTTTTCTTAAGCATACATAAGTCAAGGAAAGAAAAAGATTTTTCGATATCGGGTGTAATATTTTAAATTTTCAAATGTTTTGACTGCAGATTTAAAATCAAAACTCTCTATATATAAAGAGAGAAGAAATTTTCGAAGATTTTATTGCTGCTTGAAGATCGTTTTATTTCTATATTTTCTTATATGTTTTTGTTCGTAGAAATCTAAAATAATTATTATAATAATGTCGGACTTGAAAAAAATGGGTACAGCGAAAGATTTTATTAATTTTATTTCGATGTACTAATTCTTCCTTAAATTTGGCATTATTATAATGATTATTTTTAATTTCTACAAAGAAAAATCCATTAGAAAACATAAAAATAAAACGATCTCAAAATGGTAGCGAATCCTTCGAAAATTTCTATCCTCTTTTAGTTACATATAAGCTAAATTAATTTTTATTTAATTTGGCCACGACTTGGAGATATCATCTTGAATTTTTAAATTTCGACTTCACATTTGCAACAATCGAAAATATTCCTATATATTAATTGTAAGAATTGAATATATTTAAAAAAAATTGTGCAACAAAGAATAATCATAATTTGAAATTGGACCGAGAAAATAAATCTAAAAAGGACGTTCTCCGATTGTAATTGTGCTCAACTTAATGAGCACATTTTAGTGCTTATCATTATGAAAATTTTTATGAAAATTTATTTCACTTTTATATAGTATAAGATATTCCACAAGTGTTAATGTTTTTATACAAGTTTTTTTATACAATATAAAATGCCTTCTACTACTGCCGCCGGTCAAAAAAATAGCGACTTTACTTATTTTGCTCAATGATTTCTTCAAAACAAATACCGGAAGCTATATCAGACAAATTTTATATTCCTTGTAATATCAAGTTTTATTCTCATTGTTTCAAAAAATTGTTAAAAAAAACTTTTTTACAGTATAAAAAGACCACTTTCGATTAAACTTTAGATAGGGATCCTATGTACATATTATACATTATATATATATATTTTTTAAACACTTCAACTTTGAAGTGAAATATCTTGATTTTTAATCCCATTCTGGGTATTAAGTTTATTGTAAAGAATATGTTCAGGACATTAAAACAAACTTTTTTAGAAAAATCTAAAGAAAATGGATTTTTTTCGGAGAACATCCTTAAGAGAATTTTACTTTTTAGTGACAGTGAATCTTAGGTGTTTAAATATTTCAGTATAAATATATATACATCCAATTTTGCAAATCGTGCACTAAAATCTTTTCAGTTTTGAAAAGTTGAAACGCAATCAGACAGAACAAAACTAGAATAGCAATATCACATATTAAATTAATTTTTTTAGCAATTTAATAATATTAATAAGCTTCTTATAAAAACACTAATAATTTGAATATCTTAATAAAAATATTAATACTTTGAAAATATTAATGTACATTATTATACCTGTACTTGAAATTTCAATTGAGTTTCAAGTTGATTATTTTCTTCTTTCAATTTGCGAATTTCAGACTCATATGTTCTTTTTTCATTATCCCATTCATCTTCTGATGTTTTCTCTTTGCTTTCTTTCATATAATCCTTCAACCTTGTATCATTATCCTGAATCTTCATTGCAGCAATTTGTGCAACTGTAGCATTTAAACTACATTTTTTTTTAAATAATTTTTTCTTTTTTTCA
Source organism: Atta colombica (assembly GCF_001594045.1). Classification (NCBI taxonomy): domain Eukaryota; kingdom Metazoa; phylum Arthropoda; class Insecta; order Hymenoptera; family Formicidae; genus Atta; species Atta colombica. The sequence goes on along the minus strand of NW_017259241.1, from coordinate 85,842 downwards.
AATGGCACAATTGGATTTACAGCTGCCTTATATGGTTCATATGGTATAAATTTTGGATCTTTTGACTTTAAAGAATGCAAAATATGCTTTTCCTGTTTTATGTTACTAATATTTTTTGGTACTAACTTTACTATTGTACCAATAGGAGTAACCGGAGATGTTGATTCTAATTGCTTCAGATTTGTAGGATGATAAATGAGAGTGTCTCCTAGACGACTTCGACTTTGCCTAACTTCGACTCTATCTATCGTCGCATTTTCCATGCCATCTCCTTGCGTTCGTTCTACGTAACCCATCACATGAACATCTTGAAAGATTTATTAATCAAGATATAAAAACTGTATCCTTGTGCTGCTATATGTAATTCAAATATATTTTAAATGTTTGTCATTGTTAAAGTCAACAACTTATATTTTTAAAATTAACAATTATTATTTATAATTACTTAGTTTCTACTGAAATCGATTATACTTCAGTACAAGTTAAATTTATAATATAGTTTCTCTCCATTAGATGGAGAGATTTTGTGAATCTTATAGCGAATTCGGTAGACTGCATTAATGCATACTAAGCAAATTGACTTTTTCAGTGCCAGGCATTTGGCGCATTGTATCAGTGCATTAAGATTGTCATATTCGGCAAATAAAAACTGAGCCAATGTAGTGAATTTATATTCAGACTAATGGAATGAACTGAACAAATTCAAGAAATATGATGTTTCTGACAGCAATAGTAGTTTGGCATAATACTGTTCTGTACTCATACTAGAGCAAAACAACACTAGAGTAGCCGAATTCACCACACAATAGTGAAATAAGTACAAACACATTCCTCCTGATTATGGTGAATTTGATCATTCATATTACAATGAATCAGTGCATATTAAAAATTGTTTTATATAAAATATCTCAATGCAGTGATATGATATAATCAACTTTGACAGTAAAATAATACACAAATAATGTGACAATATCATTAGAAATAATCATTTAAAATATTTATATACTTTTACATTTAACTTTGCTAATGTGAAAAGCAGCTTAATACGCAGTGATCTTTAATGCAAGTGATCAAATTCACTATTATTATTAAATTTGATTCTACGCCGCATTAGGTTCAGTGAAAAATAAACTAATGACAAACACTTGATATTTGGACAAAACTAACCTGGTTGATAGTGACTGTTCTGTTTCTTGATATTTATAAAATATTTATTCATTTCGATAGTATAAATAGTTATCGCAGATAATTCTATAATATGTCATGTGGTTAATATTTACAATTTAAAGCGAATAGGATATAATTCAAACGCGTTCATGTCAATAAAAAACTTCATGTTACAAAAAAAGTTAGCACCAAAGATAGAGACATAGAGATAATTATACAGTTTAGCACCTCAAAATTCAATAAAATTAGGCTTATTCAATGCGTTTTTGCACGAAATGAATAAATCTGGCAAAAAAGTGTCACTCTGCCTTACGATAACCGATGTTGACGACTATTCAGGTTAGGAGATCCGTTACTTCAATGGCATATCTTTACATAGTTTATATCGTGTTTAGGTTTGTTCGCGTTACATGAAATCTTCAAATATTTTTGCATTTAAAATGAAATAAATATATTTGGGTTTGAAAAGAGAGAAAGCGAAAATGCAAAGTGCAAAAGTGCAAGCAACGCGAACAGATCTATTAATGCATGTACTAACTAGTAATTTTCTATTAAATTATTTTAATTTCAGCGATGTATTCAAAGAATGATGTACTAAATTGGTACAATATGCATCAAATTAATTAATATGCAAAATAATTAATTAAATACACATATCATATATATGTTTATACGTATCGCCGAAATTAAGTTTATTCAATAGAAAGTTATTAGTTAGTACCAATAAAGTGCACGATGTAAACTAGGTCTATTATTCGTCAATTTCTATCACATGACTTAGGGCTGCCGCACACAAAATTCCGCAACAGTAGTCTAGTTTCCACTGAGGGTTTAAACCGGATCAGAATATAAGAACCAACCAATTACAGTCGAGCATTTTCCTATCGTTCAATTGTAACAGGGGAATATATGACTGTAGTTGGTTGCTTCTTACATTCTGATCCGGATTAAATCTTCGATGGAAACTAAATGATTGTAGACCACGCATAATGCATGGTCTACAATGGGCAGTAGTGAATTAAGAAGTAGGCGTAGAAATAGATCATAGTTGAATGTGAGAAAAATAATCAACTATGATTGGTCGATTTCTACGCCTACTCTTTAATCAACTATTGTTACTGCTCATTGTAGACCATAACCTCGGATCTACAAAACGTGTTTTAAGCCTTCGACTGTAAAAAATCAACCAATTGCGATCGAATTCAAGGAGAATAATCGACTATGATTCGTCCATTTTTTATAGCTTAAAACTTAAAACTCTTGTAGATCCGGGATAAGGCTGCGATTCATGTAGCGGTACAGAACTAATGGTTTCTGCACACTGGGCGCGGAAACGCTTGTCGCGTGGCAAGTGTTTCAATGTCCAGAATGTCCCATGCAGAAATCAGAAAGATGATGTCTCATGCAGCATACGTAAGCGGATTCGCGTATCACCAATCAGAAAATCATTCTCTTAGATCTATTTAATTTCGCAAGCAAAGCTAAGAGAATAAATTTTGTGATTGGCGATTCGCTTATGTACGATCTGCTGCATGGGACATCTCCCATCTAGGTAACTATAGGAATCGTGCAAATCATGTCGCTTGCTTCTTTTCTTCTCTATTAAGCCCGATGTCCACGATGCTAGAAATCGGTCCGAGATCTCGAACAAAGAAAAAATTAACAAATATTTGAATAATTTGATCACATAACCATTGCGATTGGTCAATTCTTTCTTCATCTAGTATCAATCATAAAACTTTTTTCCTAGAATGAAAAATGAAAAATTTCTCCATTAACTTCAAAAATTTTTACCTTTCACTTTCCTAAGGATAAAGTTTCATGATTGATATCCTGAGGTCTTGGACCGATCTCTAGCATCATAGACACAAGGCTTTACATGTAGCGCGGTAAGCGGTACGAGCGGTAAGCAGTACGACAAATTCACATTACTAAGCACTTCTTAGAATTAATTGATTTAAATGCAATTATTAAGAAAATTTGTTGAAAAAATAAGAGTGTGATGAAATGTGCATAAAAATAAGTTAATATATTAAAAAAAATTCATATATATAAAGTTTATTTGTCACTAGCTCATGTCGCTTATCGCGCTACATGTAATTAGGGTGCGATTACATGTAGCGCCCAATAAACGAGAATGGATTGAAATAGATTAAAATGGATTCAGATTTTTAGAAATACAGATTCATAAATGTTAAAATAAATCCTTTTCAATTCTGAATGCATTTTTATTCATTTATAGAAATTGCATAAAACAAATATTTATGTCTTTTCAATCCTGAATGCATTTTTATTCATTTATACGAATTAGCATAGAACATATCTCTATGTCTTTCAATCCAAAAATAATATTAGCATTTTCTGTGCATCGTGAGTACTACTCAATTCAGAATTGTAAGTAGGAAATACAGTTTTTTTAATTCAGTTAAATTTAAAAATATTATCAGCCATTTCTGTGAATGAATAGTGCTTAATTCAATATTCTAAATATAAAATATAATTTTTTAATCTAATTGAATAAAAAAAGTTTTTATTTAAAAATGGATCATAAATGCTTAAATTCAAAATTATAAGTAAGAAATTTTTTGTTTTAATCCAACTACAATTCAAAAAAATTGAGACATAAAAATAATTGAGCTATATTCTTTTGTTTCTCTTTGATGATCGATGTGAACACTTGCAAACCAAATCGAACACAGCTCGAATATTACACTGATCGCGGCGCGTGACATTGGCCAAATGAGATTAGGTTATCCGACTTTTATCCAATGTTGTCTCATTGTACTGTGAATTATTTATATTTTATTATATTTACTAAATGATGATATTTTTATTATATCTATGTAATTTGCACTGGTTTAGCTAGTTATAATTGAGAAGTAGAGAATGAATAACACCAATTGAAGAATAATACCAATTGGTGTAGCGGATAACGTAGAAAATTCATATTCCAGAGGACCCAAGTTCAGAAATCCTAGTAAGGATTTTTAATATCAATTTGAAGTAATTAATTTCAGATATAATTATTATAAATGTCTTAGGAATAAAAATAAAAATTTGTAACTCTTAAATATGAATGTTTTTTTTTTCGAATATTAAATTAGTGTCAGCTCGGATTCAATCCATTTCAATCCATTCAATCTATTTTCATGGATTTAAAGTACACATAAAAAAAATTTTAATTCATTTTAATCCATTCTTTTTTATTGGGTACATGATATGTACCATAAACCTTTCTCGGGAAAATATCTAAATTATTATTCACAACACTCATTGTGCCAAAAAGTAGGAGTAATTTTAACGTTAGTGAACAAAGTTCTTTTGACTTTAAGTTTCAAAATAAGAATTTTAACATGATTATAAGAATTCTTTTAAACAATAGATATTCATTAGATTTAATTTTTTCTACAATCAAGAAGAAGCTTCATAAAAAATTTGATATGCTAAATAAAATAACAAATGCTACAAAAGTGCCTTCTAAAAAACAATGAAGAAGAGAAGAAAAAATATATTTATTGCCTTTCATCTCAGGCATATCAGAAAAAATAAGCCATCTTTTTAAGAACAATAAAATAATATGGCGTATTCAGGAATTAATAAGTTGAGTAAATATATTAGAGTATTAAAGGATAAACTATCTAAATGGTCACACATGTAATGTTCAAAATTAAATGTAGTATACAAAATTGAATGTAAAGATTATGACTCGTTATACGTGGACCAAACGAGTAGAATATTAAAAATACGAATGAAAGAATATAAGAATCAGATAATCAATAAATTGGAACACCCAACAACATTTGGTTATAACGGAGCATAGATTGGATTTATGAATTTAATTGGGAGGGAGTAAAGATTTTGGATGAAGAGAGTATTTTACAAAGATGGCTTATAATCCGAAATGATCTATAACAAACAAACAGCAAAAAAAATAATTTAATTTAAAAAAATGATATTGATCTGTGTTAGATTCTACATAGTTAGATATATTACTTAAAATATAAGATTTTTTCCCTTTCTACAACAATTATTTCGCACGAAAAACATTGATTGTTTATTATATCCTCACATGAGATATCCTCCATATGTCGAACGGACAACAGTCTAACATAGCTTAAAATAAACGTAAGTTTGTTAAAATATAATCTGCTAAAATATTTTACTTACTTATATATGTAATTAATTTATTGGGAATACAAATAAGTTTCCGCCGTTTTTTATCAAAAATTAAGCATTTATTGTGAAAGAACGATCCATAATGTTTTATTCAAAATAATGGCCATCGCTAGCCACTATTTTTTCCCATTCTGGTAGCATGTGGATATCGTCGGAAGAACGCTTCATTTTTTGAGGCTATCCAATCATCGATACAATTTTTGGTATCTTCATATGATGTGCTGCTCAGACAGGCCATGCGTCATCGATCAGAACAAGTGGAAGGAGCAATGTCTGAAGAATATGGTTGGTGGGGTAGAACTTCCTATTTGAGTGTTTCTAAGTAGGTTTTGACCGGCGTCGCAACATGTGGTCGAGCATTATCATGCAGGAGAATAATTTTGTCATGCCTGGAGTAGTAGTGGGCGCGTTTTTCCTTGAGTGTTCGGCTCAATTTCATCAATTGTGTTCGGTAGAGAGCCCCAGTAATGGTCTCGTTCAGTTTGAGCAACTTATAATACATGACACCAAGCTGATCCCACCAAATACACAACATGAGTTTTTTTTCATGAATATTCGGCTTGGCTGTCGATGTTGAAGCATGGCCAAGTGGTCCCCATGATTTCCTCTTCTTTGGGTTGTAGTGGATCCATTTTTCATCACCAGTGACTATACGATGCAAAAAATTTTTTTCTTTTCGTTTATGTCTGGCAAGCAGCATTTCACATGTGAAAAATCGGTTCAACGTTTCTCGGCTTCAGTTCATATGAACCCAATTCCTTTGCTTTTGAATCATTCCCAATGATTTCAAACGATATGAAATTGTTTGTTGAGTCACTCCTAATGTAAGTGCAAGTTCTTTTTGCGTTTGGCACGAATCTTCATCCAATAATGTTTCCAATTCCGTCTTCGTACACTTTCGGCCTTACGCTACGTTCTTTATCTTCGACGTCAAATTCACCATTCTTAAACTTTTGAAACGACTCACGACAACTTCTCTCACTTAAGGCAGCATTACCATATGCTTCTACAAACAATCTATGAGCCTCAGCTGCAAATTTCTTCAAATTAAAGAAGTAAATCAAAAGTTCCCGCAAATGACGCTTATTCGGCTCAAAACTCGATATTTTCATACAAAAAAAAATATATGATGCTAATACAAAATCGCTAATATTTTAATGATGTTGCCGGATGTCCAATCTTATGATATTTCATTTACATCAAACAATTTTAACTATAATTTATTAGTGGTGCCGTCTTTTGCAAACGTCGGTAATTATTTGTACTCCCAATATATATTTTAATTTAGTAAAATTTTTTTTTACAGAGCACGTATTCACAGCATTTTTTTATTATTTTTTTTAAAGAGGTAAATGTGTTCTGTACTGATCTCATGCATTTTATAGTGTTTAATGTCTTCTTATAAACAGTATATGAATTAATCAATTTAGTACACATTTTTTTCCGAAGAATACGCACTCTTAGCATTTTCTTCTATCCTTTTTTAAAAGAATAAATTTTACTGATGTTATTAAACTTTATATATACCAAAATATAAAAACTAAAAGAAGTTTTAATTTAATCATTTTTTATACTTTGTACTCTATATATAAACACACACATAAATTAAAACCATATTACAATTTATTAATACAACTTATGAGAAACTTATTAAGAGTTCATTAAATTATATAAATACTCAAATAAATTGTACTCAAATAATCTTATTAAACTTAATAAATTGTTAATATGAATTAATTAAACAATGCACAATATAGTACATTTTGGCATTCATTTATAATATAAGGTTATATAAAGTCTTTATATGAATTTCTTTATTAAAGCCTTATAAAGAACTTATAAGACTTTTATTAGTTCCTTATTTAGAACATATTAATTTTTTCTTCACGGAAAATAATGTGACTCTCGTCTTACCGAATTTAATCCTCCTCGATCTTTTTGAGCTTTCGATTCATCGCCTTGATATTCTCCTTGGTATCAGTTGCTTAAGAGTTTCACTCCTCGCGTGACATTGTGCGTCCTCCCTTATAAATTGCTTCGGCATAATAATACGAGTTTCTAATAGGTTGTTATACTTCATAAATCAATTAACATAGTTTTTTTCCTTCCGGTTAAAGGAACGTTATGTTACATTTACTGCGGTTCTCATCCCTTTTCGTTACATTACCTAATTTATTATATTATTACTTATTCTTTCTTCTCTGTTTTCTATTTTTTGATTGTGCGCAACCCTTCATATGTAATTACTTATGTATTATCAAAGAATTTATCTGAGATTCAGATACCTCGCCCTTTTTTGCGTAATAATTTTCATTTAAAGAGAAATTGAAATCGCCATTCAACTTAATTACATCATTTTTATTTTTACAAATGAACAGTAATGGTTTTTGTACATTATTTTGTGAAAGTCTAATGATAAAAAAATACTTCCATAAAAAAAAAATCGTATATTATCAAGACATAAAGGCTAGAATACAGACTTTGCATAATACATAATGCATAAAGCATGAAGAAATCAATCAATCAAAGTTTTTTATTACATAGAAAAAAAGGAAATAAAAAAACTTTTAGCGTTTTCGGTTCTAGCTGGTTTGTACGAAGACGTCACTGTTGAGATCCTACAGGTTACATGATTTAATTTCATATGATTTCATCTGTATTATTATCTTTTTTACGTAATTATTAGACTACACAGGAAGATTTCTATAAACTTTATAATAATTTCAGAGACATTATTCCACGATTACATTAAGTAATTATCCCCTTGGGTTTGCACCTGAGATCAATGCTCTATTATTGATTGATGTTACATACTCTACCAATAGTAGAACATACAGTCATTAATCCAATTCAGGTACAAATCGGTTACAATCGAAAACATTTCGATTAGTTCATTTTCTTATGTTATCTGTATTATATGTTATACGTTCTGCAAGACTGTATTCTCGCCCTAATACAATAATTCTTGTTATGTGTAATTAATTTGTAACTCACTAGCAATTGATTTAATAGAACATAATTTTCTTAGAACTAAATAATTATTCATATAGTAATAATAATAATAATTATTATTCTCATACAATATTTATTTCTTATTTATATCTTATAGGTCAATTAACATAGTTTTTGCTCTTTTCGTTAAAGGAACATTATATTACATTTACTGCGGCTCTCATTTCTTTTCCTCTGTTACACTACTTAAACGTATTATACTTGGCATATAAAAATTACATGGATAACTTTATGATTATAGTGAATACTGGTAACCTGCTATGTATATATAATAGTAATAATTAGATAACGGTAGTTCTAATAATAATAATTGCATATATAAGTAATAGTAGAAGTTAATAATAGTCACTATAACGATAATATTACTGACAATCATTAATCAGATAATTAGGAATTATCATATTAATCTGTTTCACGTGTAGAAAGTCCGATGTTAAATTCTTTCTTCTTGATTTTTTGCGATCGAGCATGATACATTTTTTATGAAGATACATATTTATTTGGTCATTTGTATCTTCTTACGTTTACTTTTTTCTTTTTACTTGTGTGTGCCTCTTTTTTTCTTTTTAGCAATGAGGTTAATTAATAACAGAACATTAATTGCTTAACTGCGATGCGCTGATTTTTATAACACTGTTTTATCTTCAAATAAATATATGACAATAGATTTGATTCGCTCGTCTATCATTTTTTCATACACAAATTCTCTATTGTCAATATCATAACTAAAAGGTCCTATATTTATCAAGAAAAATATGAAGTAGTATATGAAATCATCTCCAAATAAAAGATAACACATTATTATACTTCGCAATGCACTTTTAGTCTCTTTGAATTTATTGTAAATTTTTCATATATAATTCCTTTTATTTACAAACATAAGGCTTAGCATATACTATTTCAATGAATTAGAAAAAATAATATTTCATCATATTTCATTATCTACTTATTAATTTATATCAATTATTTATTGAAGAACAAAGTTTATTTCATTTATATAAAAGTTATTTATTCAAAATATAATAAACAAAACAGTAAAAAGTAAATGATAAAGGAGAATTTGCTATAATATTATAAAATTTGAAATAATTGTTATTATATTAAATGTCTTTCATATTTATTTATAAGATTGGTATAAAATTCTTATTGTTGATTAAGTATTCTTGATTTAAAGTATCGTATGATTTTATGTATCGATGTATAAGGAAAAATAAATCTTTCAACTATTCATAATAAGCTGTTCATTTTATTTAATGTTTAATCAAAATGAGTTTTCATATATACATATATTATATAACATGACTAGTAATATACTACTTCATATTTAGGAATGTCTCCTTTATGTGAACAATATTTTTTATTTATCTTTTTATTTGTTGTTACCTACAAAGCGCAGATAACATTATTATATAACAATTGAATGTCTTTTATCATTGACGTTTAGGCATTGCTATAGAGGAACATCAAATAACGTAAACTTATATGATATGACAATATCATGATCTATTTCTTAATATAGAAAGAAATTTGATACATTATAACATTCTTTTTTTTTCAATAAAAGATAACATTATTTCATAATTATTACCCATCGTATTAAATGTTATTTGAACTCATCCTCATTTTATCTGCATTTATTAAAATAAACACTACC
>NW_017259241.1:73280-75733 GCF_001594045.1 Atta colombica | reverse complement strand
ATATATATATATATATATATATACAGGGTGTCTGGAAATAACCAAATATTTCATGGGCAGGTAGAGCGAATTAAACTGAGTCGAAAAGTCCTCTATCATTTTGTAAGTATCATCAATAGTTAATGAGATATTAATCCTTAAAAATAGCCGAATATTACTGCGAAGTATACATGCCTACCGATCGCTTGACGCGCGGGAATAATCTGGCAAGCGCGTCCAAGCTATGGAGGCTTGTGGCGATGTGCGCGGCGCAGGGCATTTGCCAGCCAATCCCCAACTCCCAAAACTCGCGCGCCAAGCGATCAGTAAGCATATACACTTCGCAATAGTAAGCCTGGCGAGCGCGCGTATTTGGCTGTCTTTAAGAATTAATGTGGTATCTCGTTAATTATTGGAGAAATTTACAAAATGGTAGAAGACTTTCCGACTCAGTTTAGTCCACTTTACCTGCCCATGAAATATTTGGCGATTATTGAGATATTAATCCTTAAAGATAACCGAATACCCGCGCTCGCCCGGCCTACTATCCCTGGCACGTAATGTCTAGTGACGGCAATTGCACTTATAAACAATGTAGAGGACTTTTCTTCTCAGTTTAATTGATTTTGCTGTGCCTGTGCAAAAACTTATCACTAATTTCCAAACATCTTGTATATATATATTATGCTTATATATTACGAGTGTGAATTTATTTTGAGGGTTTTTTTCTCAAAAATTGATTTATTTAAACAATATATCGCGTAAACGTTTAATGACTGTTGTATGATCAACATTTAATGTTCTGGCAAGTTCTGAAGTAGATTGCGCTAGATTTTCATCCAATAATGCTTACAAATCCGCATTTTCCGGCTTTTGTCATTAATATTGAAATCACCACTTTAAATTCGATATCTTTTTTTTTCATTCGTTACATAAATAAAATAGAATAAAGCAACGTGTAAGCGTTCAATTTTACGCGTTACTTCATTCTATGTTTTGTAATGAACGAAAAAAAATATAGAATGAAGTTTATAGCGTGAGCACTCAAAGCGTCATGCGCTCTTAAATAGCATTTGAACTGCGCGCGGGATAATAAAGTGAGAAGCGTAGCGAAAGGCGGAGTCAAGCTGAATATCGGCCGAGAAATGCAAATCGTACCAAGCCCTGCAATAAAGTTATTTTTTATAAAGTACTTTCCGAGTTATAAGGCTTAAAAGTTACAGTATTATCGATATTAACATTACGCCAAAGTGTCCGATCGACTGTTAAAATCTCTTGAATGTTGTTCAGGCTCATGTCCAAGATAACATTTGTTAAGATTAAAGTAAGTTGGAGATTGTTTTTCTTATTTTCATTTTTGTAATGAAAATTTATTTTTATATTCGAGATATTTTACCGGTCCAGGATTTTTTATTCGCCCTTATATCGTTGTTTCATTCAAACGTATTCATCTCTCCTTATTTAATATATTGCAACGCCATCTCTTGCAAGATTGAACATCTATTGACAATTTTATTAGACAATTATTGTTTTGTTTATCATTCTGAGTCTTTGCTCAGCATTCGTATACATATCATTTGCAGAACGATATAATCTTTCTTTTAATCTTAGTTTCATAAACTCAGTATTGTCTGTGCATGTAATATGCTTACTGCACTGTCGTTTGATCCTTACGAGCTATAAAACTTTTGTATTAAAGAAATATCTACATCAAGGTGATAGCTTTACGAGTTGAAAAAATGTAAGTTTTTAACTTTTTTTCGATTTTAGTGTAAGGTCTATTGCAGCACCACCAAATTTTGCGTCTACATTAATCCTGTAAAAGGATTTTTTAATTCAATAAATTCGAAAATTTATATCAATCTCGATAATTTGGCCACCCCAGCATCTCCTTGAGAAATATATAGCTGTGATTAGAATGTCTATGACAACACTGACATTAGTGCCATCTCTTGCACCCTCAAAACTAAATGACACTCTATATATGTATATATATATATATATAAGGAATTATTCCATACAAATCACAATAACGTCAAAATGACATTAAAATAAATCGGAAATTCGGATTGAAAAATGATGTTTAATGATCATTTTGATATCATAATGACTTGTTCTTTTTAATAATGAAATAATTCATACACATTTGATTTATATTAGAAAAATCGAATTGTAAATTATACACAAAGAGTCGATAAATTATACACAAAGAGTCGATAAATTTATTCAAAATATGTATACCAATTATATATATTATAACAAAGACATATTTTTTGTATCTGTATATCATAGTCGCCTACTTTTTAAATGTTTATACCAATTACTGTTTCACGTATTATTTCATTGAAAAAAGAGAATATAATTTTATAAAATTTCTATAAATGAGTAAACTGGCTCAATATAATGATCAATTTTTTAATCACTAAATGAATTTATTTGCGGAGAATTGCAACATTTAATAACGATTTGATAAA
>NW_017259241.1:61289-73180 GCF_001594045.1 Atta colombica | reverse complement strand
ATATATATATATATATATACATACATACACACACACGTATATATAATAAATATATATATGTATGTACACACACATACACATACACATACACTATACCCACACGTACCGATATATATGTACATTTTAAGTAATAATATGTAGCATTCAAACACATATCGTAAATAATAGAATAAAACATCAAAATCTTTATTTTTTTTGTTAGTTCTATTAAATTAAAGAAAGTTGTTATTTAATGGAAATTATCATGAGTTCATTATCATTATCATGCTTTCACTGAGCAAGCGTGTAAATATTTAATTGGAAATTGTAAGAGACTTGATAAACCGCATGTCTGACGATATGTGTAGAGATAATTGGATCTGCTACATGATTTGTATTTTTTTAGGATTTTTGCGTAAAAATAGGGTGCGTTCCAACACGTTCACACGCTCGAGAACATCATTTGTCTTTGTTTAACATTTGATAAACACAAGAATGAAATAATTTCATGAGCGTTGTGAGTGTCAAGTTGAACACATCCTTTGTCAAGTACCAATATAATCCAATATTTCTCAGTATTGCTGAAGACAATATGTAAATCCATATGGAATACTGCAACAAAAATGCACAGATAAATAATTGCAACGCAAAAAATTGAATTAACTAATTTTGTTCGAATCAAAGTTATCCGAGTCAATATGTGATATAAAAATTATAGAAAACAAGATATCAGAAACAAGAAATCAGATAATAATTAACATTGAAAAAAAACATCAAAGTAAAGATCATACATAAATAATCTTAAGCCGGCGGCACACGATACTAATTTTTCTGCTGGATTAAAATCTTGTTACCGTACACCGTATTAGCTGCGGTGCTGATAATACCGGCTTCATATGCGTTTATTCCAGTTCTATTCAATAGAACCAGCCGGAAACCAGACTTCACGAGTTTCTCTCTTTCTCTCTCTCTCTCTCTCTCTCTCCCCTGTCTCTCTTTTCCCCTTCTTCTCTCTCCTCTTTTTCCATTCTTTCTTTCATACTTATATGTACATACATATTTAAACACAAGGCGTCTCGAAGCTGCTACATATAGTCAACTATGACGTAATTATATATGCAGATACGAATATAGGTATTTTATTTTGGAATGTCTATGGACACTATCAACTATACGTTAAAAATAATATTTAATCGTTTTACAAGTTGCTGCAGACTCTTCCGAAAGGGAAAAGTGGAAAGATTTCGTGAATGTTCCGTGAAATGCAGATAAACGTTAAATATTTTCATTATGTTATTTGTAAACAAAAAATAATATTGTACAATGTTACTATTATTTTTTGTCGTTATAAGAAACCGAATATTCGCAAAGTTAAGAATGTCCAAACTTATATATTTTCGTCAAAGATTTGTATTTTAAATACGTCACTCCGCAAAAAATAAAGATTAAATCCAAAGATTACATTCAAAAATAAAGATTTAATCCAAAAATATAATATATATAACCAGGAGTTTAAAATATTTATTTTCATTACCCATTATTTTGTCTATACATAATAAGTAAATATGCATTTTCACTTTTTATCAAGATAATTTGTGCTTTTATTGAATAATTTATATATAATATATGCGAGTTGCAATTTACACAGGTGATCATGAACATCACATATCATGTGCCGATGAATCAATTTAGTATGCCTATAAAGAAAAAAATATGACGATATTTCAATATTAAGATAGTATAACATTATTTTGGATTATGACGTATATATGATTATTTAAAAGCTTATTTAAAATTAGTGATTTAAAACAGAATAATTATACATATAGGGAAGGCCGCCCAGATCGCCTTGACTTTGACATAAGTTGTCAAGATCATAGTCTTGAGTGACCATTAGGTTTTAGCGCTCGTTATTCGTTAAAAAGTTATTAATAAAAGAAGTTAAAAGAATGACGTCTTATTTCCATTTCACAGTGTATTGTAAACAGATATCCTTAATTGAACATTTGAAAAATATAAATCACGCATAAGGAAATTCACCCCTCACTCTTTGATTATGAGGCGAAACGAAGTTTATAATTGTCCTAAGTGTAGGATGTTACTCAATATTGAATATATACAGTAGAAATTTGACTTGTTATTTCTTAAACTTATTTTGTTAATAACTTTTTAATAAATAATGAGCGTTGGCTAAAACCTTCTGAAGGTCACTCAGGGACATGACCTTGACATATATCAAAGTCAAAGCGATTCAGGCGGCCTCATTCTGCATAATTATTTTACTTTTTATTCATATCAAGCTTTTATATAATTGCTTCTGTTTTTGATATACACAATAAGACGGCGATACAATGATTGCAAGCTATTATAAAACTTTTCTTCCGGAATCACTTTTAGTTAACGCATTTCAATATATTTTGGATATTACATTGTCAAAAAATTTTTCGCAGTTTTATGTTGAAAAATAAAAAGGATTTGCTGGAGCAAGATCAGATGAATACGAAAATAATAAATTACTATAATCTGTTATTTAACCAAAAACTGTGAAATTCTAATTGTGTAGTCAGACGTTTATTATTATGCAAACTTATATCTCTAGACCAAACTGTAAATTCGGCTTCTTATTTAAAGATTTTGAAATAAACGATAACTATTAAACACGATTTGAGAAATTAGTATACTTTGTACGATAATATGTCTGTACACATAGCTCTAGGATCGTCTGGCAGTTTCTGATCAACGATGAATTACAATAATCTTTTATATTTATTTGACTCAGCCCTTTTTAGCAGACTTTTTTATTTCCCAATAATTATGCCTAAAAAAAGTTGTTGGTGATGTACCAGCGATAATAGATTGCATTAGCTAAAAACGATTTCAGAAAAAGAGTATGATATTATAATATAGCTTTCAATCATTGTATCTCATCCTATTGCGTATTGAGAGGCAAAAGAGGATCATGATATAAATAAAAACTGATATCTAAATTCGTTGATTTAAAAAAATTTTTATTTAGAAATTTTTCAAACGTACTATGTATATCGAGAACATAATATACATAAAATTCTTTTGATGACATGCTTTTGATTAATATCCTAGTTAAATTTTTTTTTTAAAACAAATTATTAACAGTATGCTGGCACTTTGCCAACAGATTCGAGCAGAGTATTATGAATGTACACAGATTCAGAACTGCATTAAGCTCGATCATATTCTGTTAGAGTCGGTTGACAATCTGGTAATAGATTTCCAATAAACGTCAAACAAAATTTGTCTTAATTATTTAAATGAAACGTATTTATGTAGATATTGTGAAATGGTAGATTTTGCTTGGCTTCTGCAGTTAATCATAATCTATTATGTACATTTTCTTTAATTTTACTGATATTTTACTATTAAAATCTGTCTGATAAGATAGACACTGTCTGCAAAATTTGCTTTTTGACTATCTGAGATGTTCATCTCATCGGAAGCATCGATGTTGTATTTTTCTTGCGTATGTCTAATCGACAAATTAATGCATGTACACTCGATATAAAGTCTTTGGTAGAAATTATTTGGTACATTTATACCCGTTCGGAAGGTCGTGCAAAGCCATGAAGTCTATAATGAATAAACAGTTTGCGAGAAGAGTTACAATTCATGAGAAACGAACATCAACAATAATGATTGCTCAAATATCAACAATATTAACAACATCTGTATTTATAACTTATCATTATTGTAATCGTCTTTCTTCTTTTTTTATCTTGATTAGTTACAATCACCATTAATGTCTCAGTCTTTCGCCACATCTTCAGCTTTACATGATGTCTGTCATATAATAATAATTACCATTGCGATCATTGTCTTCAGCAACATTATTTCTACATAATCTTACTTGTAGCTACGGTTAACTCCTTTGCATAATTGTACAGTTCTCTTATTACGATTACTATACGCCTTGCATTGTTTCGCTATCGATCATACTATTAACTATATATACGCAAAGTAAAACAGCAGCACAATGATGTCTACGATAATGGATATTCGCCATTGTCCATGAAATATTAAATCCAATTATTATAATGAACAATACGCATAAAATTAATCAGTAACCTCATTTACAAAATATAATTAAAGTCGTCTAATCTTACAATACATTGGATGCGTAAAATGGAATTTTCATTTTCATGCTTACATGCTGTAAGTTCGTCCTTGTTATATATTAAAAAGGACAAATATTAAATAAGGATAAATGCTTACAAACATCGTATAAAATGGAACGACGTTTACTAACGCATATTTTTTTTTTACTGTATTTGCAAATATCTTGTAGTATAAAATGTCTCTTCTTAATTTTTTTAGTAAATAAAAAAGCGAGCAATTGCAATCTTTTTGCTCGCATATAATTACAATGTACATATATTACGCGCTAATACATATAGTCTAGTATACATTGAAAATGTCTAAAATTAACAAGAAATCAAATACTGTACTTGTAAATATAAAAAGATTCTTGTTTAGGGCAGCCTGCTCCAATTACCTTGACATACATTGTTAAGATCATAACATAAGATGAGTAATATTTATAAGATTTCAGTTATCGCTTGTTAAAAAATTATTAACAAAAAAAGTTTCAAAAATAGAATATTATTTTTGGTTACAAGCTCATCTAAAATCTGCATTTCTTTTCATCTCAAGTGAAAAAATCATTGAAGAATTAGACATTAAAGTGTATTACAACGACTGGAAGATTCGGGGGAGCGAAGCCTTCTAGTATGTAGTACGAGCGCAGATGAGGAGGAAAGATTGTAGGAAGGGACAGAGCTCCTCCCTGCCTATCATATTAATTTCTAATTATTATTAATTTCTAATTAATAAAAAATGCTAAGAAAGTAATTACTTTTATTATGATTAAAAAAAAGAATATGAATGAATGCTTATTAATGTCAGTACAACATACGCTATGGTTTTGTTTGAGCTTTTTGATACATGATATGTCCTATCTTGCATAGAAGTCTGTCTAATCTTTTATTATTTTCCGTTTTCATTATTTTTTAGCATATTGCAAATTTATCTATTTAGTATTTTTGCCTTTGGATTTTTTCTTCAAAAGCAAAAAGTGAGATAAAAAATATTCTTTTAACACCCTCCTTTTCATCTTAAAAAAAGTCCTCAAGTTACATCTGAATAAACCTAAAAAAAAAATTGCTTGGCTCCTCAAAAAACAAATAACAATCCGTTTGTCCGAGAAATGGGAACATTGCTAGAATGGTTCAAATATAATATAACAAAATATAATATAACAAAAATTACTATATAGTATTCACTATATAGTAAACTATATAGTAAATAATCTAAATTCACTATATAGTAAATAATCTAAAAATGATTTTAACCAGAAGTGTAAATACATTCTGTAAAGATCGCAGATTACTTTAAGAAGTACTACGTGGAGGTATAGTCCGCCTAGCATTCCCCAAAGATCAGAACTCCACAGTTCGTTACTCCTATCGTAAGTATTTATTGATTACACATTTCAAACACTTTTTATTATGTAATTGTCCATGCATTCGTATTTGCGCGCGCGAATGTGTGTGTGTTTTGTGTGTGTGTGTGTGTGTGTGTGTGTGTGTGTGTGTGTGTGTGTGTGTGTGAGTGAGTGAGATGTAGATGAAGTGAGAAATTATAATTTACAATTCATTTACATTTGTATTTAGAATTTGATAGTACTGATAATGATTTTTTTTTTAAATAACCATCGAAGAATTGAATACAAATCGAGTTTTATTGAGTGTAATTTTTTGGTAAAGCTTAATTCCAAGAAGATATTTCCTTGTTCGATTTCTTGACAGTTATTTTCAGGAAAAATCATTATTAGTATTATGAGATTCTGATGAAAGTGCAGATAAAATGTAAATTCGTTCACACTATATTTGCATCACAAATGCACACGCGCAAAGAGGATCAATAAATATCATAGGACAAATTGTTAGATAATGATCTCTGCAAAAGAACGCTAAGCGGACTGTATGATATGATTCTGGATAGTCCTAAAGTTCGTGATCTTTATATGTAGGATATAATATTATATTTCTGGTTAAAATCATGTTTCTTCAATTATTAATCATATATGTAAATAATAGCATTTTTTACTATACTTAAGTTATTCTAGCAATGTTTCCATTATTCTTCGGAAATTATTATATAACAAACAATTATTATTTTGTATCTTTTGAAGATTCAAACAGTGATTTTTCAAGATCCATTCAGATATAACTTGAGGGTCGAAATTGCCATTTTTTTAAATACCCTTTTTTAATGGAAGGTTTTTACTAATTCTTTACTTATTCATTACCGAGTCGAAAAAGTAATTACTACTACTACTACTACTACTACTACTACTACTACTACTACTACTACTACTACTACTACTACTACTACTACTACTACTACTACTACTACTACTACTACTACTACTACTACTACTACTACTACTACTACTACTGCTACTGCTACTGCTACTGCTACTGCTACTACTACTACTACTACTACTACTACTACTACTACTACTACTACTACTACTACTACTATTACTACTACTACTACTACTACTATTACTACTATTACTATTATTACTACTACTTCGTAGAATTATAATCCGGAGTGGGTTTTGACTATCGCCATTATCTGCCTCCATTTAGTTCTTAGCTGTCTCCGTCCAAGTCTGTTTGATTGATTTCCAAGATGTTGAGGTATTGTTGGATATTGCATCCATTTGATCCTTAATTTTCCTGGTAGTTTCCTATCACATGGCATCTCTTTCGATAGGATCTTTATTAATCTATCCTCTTAGCATCTTTGGATGTAACCTGTTCATCTCAGCTTTCTAAATTTTAGTTCTTGTCCTTGGCACATCCATGCAAGATCAATATTTGTTCTTGGACGATCTGTATTGGATTCTCAATTGAGGCCATAAATCTTTCTTAACACTTTCCTCTTAAATCTTCTGAAGAGTTGTATGTCTTGTTTTATGAGAGTCCATGTTTTGCTTGCATATAGTATCATCGGGCGTATTATGATCTTATAATTCGAATTTTGGAGCTCCATGAGAGAGGTACCTCGATTTCAACAAGGGCTGATACGTGTAGAGGTATCTGTTACTCTGAATGATCCGTTGCTTAATTTCCGCTTTCATATCATTGCCAGTGATTATAATAGCTCCTAGATATTTAAATGAGTTTGAATGATGATTTAAGTGAGTTCGAATTATGCTCATCCATAGTAACTTTTTGCCTCATTCTGTCTCGTGCGTTCCTTGTGAGATGTAAGTAGAGTATTTTATCTTATTTTCATTGATATTCAAACCTATTTTACTTACTTCTTCTTTTAGCAGACTAAAGTTCCCCTTAATTCTAATCATGTTATTCTTATCACATCTATATCGGCAGTATATGCCAATAGAAGATTCGGTCCGAACATTTTGATATCAGTGTCGACTGTTCTTACAGCTTTTTCCAGCACTATGTTAAAACGGGGATAATGGATAGTTTCTCTGCTTCAGTCTGATATTTATGGCAAATACTTCATTATGCTCTCCCTCAATCCTGACACTACTTTGCGAATCCATCGATATCCTTTCGATAGTCTTTCTTACCAATTTTTTAGAGAATACTTAGCTCTTCCATTGACTTCCACAGGCGTACTTTAAGTACACTATCGTACACCTGCTTAAAATCTATAAATAGATTATGTAAGTCTTTATTAAACTTTCAACATTTTTCTAGGAGTTTTCGTATGATGAAGAACTGGTCTAACGTTGATCTGTCATCACAGAACTCATACTGATATTCGCTGATAATTCCCTTCGCAAAAGGCATGACTCAACTGAGCAGAAAGTTCGACCATACCTTGTATGTGCTATTAAGGATTGTAATTCCCTAGTAGTTCCTGTATTCCGCCTTATTTACTTTCTTATGTAATAAGATGATGATGCTTTCCTTCCATTCGTCAAGGATGGTTTTGTGTGCCCAGATGAGTTGCATGAGATGTATGTGGTTCGCCAAATATTCTCCTCCGTATTTAAGGCTTTCAGTTGATATGTTATTGCGATCGGGAATCGAAAAAGTAATTAATAAGTAAAACGTGATTATCATTACTAGTCACTTCTAAAAAAATAAAGACTTATTTACTGATTCCAAACTGCTAATTTATGCTATGAGAAAGTGACCATTCACAATCGAATACGAGAAAAATAATCGACTTCATTCTTCTTACATTCGATTAGTGATTAGTCAATTGCGGTATAAATGATCCTTAGTTCGTTACCATTACTTAAAAAATAACAATTTATTAGTCTTTAAATAATGAAATTGGAAGATCAGTCTAAAAAATTTTGTGTTTAAATATTAATAAAAGCAATAATAACACTAGATCGATATGTGAAAATACAATCAAAAAAGAAAATGCTTTTTCGAATTGTACTGAAACATTATATAATAATATTTCGATGTGAATACATATTCATATCCAATTTTACATATCACATACTGATTAAATTTTCAATCTTGAAACACAATCCGACTGAATGATATTTTTCATAAATTTTGTAATACATCACTGTGATTGGTTTATAGCTCTTAAGGAGAATCCTGGATTCTGTAAAAATTGCTGTTTTATCAACCAAACTTACATACATATACAATTTACTGTATATCGACACTTCATTACTCAATCAACAATTCGACGTCTGACTTTGAACGTCTGAAATAGAAAAATCCTGTTTATATCGCTGTGGGACGTCTATTTAAACGTCCTATACTAAATTTATTTACATAGATATTTTAGGCATGTCCAAAGTACATCGTCAATTCAATTTTCAAGCAGTGCACGACATTGCTACTAGAAAGACACAGAGAAGTTCAATTACTTGTATCTCAAAAACTACATCAAACAGCATAAAAGGCATGATAAGACTTTTCAGAAAATATATAATAAATAGTATGATAAGACTTTTCAGAAAAAAATTTTTATCCTTTTCTTGATAATAAGATAATACTTCGAAGGTGAGTTCCTATGCTTGGAGTCCAATAAAATTAATAGTTCTTTTATATAATTCTCAAATCTTGTTGGCGACTATTCGATATCCTTCTCTTTTTGCCAGAAATTTGTGTATAGAAAAAGAACATTATTTTAAGAATTAATTCTCTGTTCCATTGGGGATTGAGTATAATAATGACGTCTATTAGACTTTTTCTGGGACGGTACATTACACGTACGAAAGACATTTACTAAATGTCTTTAGGACATACTCGATACATCCATGTATAATGAATGTGACGTCTTTTGAACACCCAATTGATATCAAATTGTTGTATAGGAACATACTACTATATCGACGTGATACGCATACTCACAAATTTTCAAATTCTTCTTACATTAAAATCTCTAACTCATTTTTACAAACATAGTAGTTCTTTCATTTAATTTATAGTATAATCTAAACTTGTTTCATACATAGTATAAAGTATAAAGCTTTTATATGAAGCAAATGTTGTTGCATATCCAGAATCCGATAAAAAAGACTATGATTTAATGTTTTTCCCATTTTTGATGTAAAATTATTGCTTGTTATATTTTTGCCAATACATTATTAGTATGGAAAAGAATTTTTAAATCTATAAATACAATGAAAATATTAAAGAAAAATTAAATAATATGGAAAGAATTTGAAAGTTAAATATGGGAAATAGAATAAACTCCAGCATCCACTTAAAATGTCATAAACCAATCACAAAGTTATATTAAACTCTTAAGACACTAAAAATAGTCTTATAATAAGAACAAATAATAAATACTGACCAAAGGTTGAAGATTGAATAGATAAAATTTATATTAAATAAATTCAGAATTGAAAAAGTAATGATACAAGTAATTATAAAATTCGCTACTTGTAAAAAAAATTACGTTACAATTGTTACAGTTTATCAAAAAAATAATATTTGTTTTAACCTCGCCTGTTACCGAAAATGTAACTTCTAATACGGTAACAGTGTGTTACAAGTAACGCGTTACTTCCATTCTTTGTCCCATTCTTTAATTCAATATGCTTTACCTTGCGTAGAGTTCTGTTTTGTGGAATCTATTATTTTTAGTGTACTGACTTATTCATTGAGTCAACATTTAATTTAATATATAAAATGTACGCATTCGTGCAAAAATGTGAAGTTCAATATAAGTTTACAACCAAAAATCGTGTTCCATTTTTTTTGTTAATAATTTTTTAATAAACAACTGGCGACGGTTAAAAGTTAACCTTTTAAAAGTTAGGGTAATGATCTTGACAACATCAAGATCAAGATGATTGGAAGAGGCTCCCCTAAACAGGAGTTTCATCAAACAAATAATTGATAATTTTTATACAGAATTTTTTTAGCTCTATATCATCTGGTATTATAGATACAGAAACATAGCAGCTTTTGTGTATATACAGGGTGTCCTATAACACAAGTGAAAAAGTAACTTAAATGTATGTAAAAAATAAGATAAAAATTTTGTATAAAAATATTAATAAAAAATAATATTAAAAAATGTTAATAAAAAATTTTTTAAATTACATTATATAATTTTGTAATATTTTGATTTATAGAATAATTAAATATTTTTGTATACACATAACGAAATCGAATGACAATTTTCTACTTTTGTACAAGTACAACAGTCTAATAACAGGATATCCTCGAACTATGATGGGACCGCCTCTCGTGAACAGGTAGAGTGGACTGAACTGAATCAAAAAATCCTTTATTATTTTGCAATTTATATTTTAGGAGATATTAATTTCCAAAGATCACTGAATAACAGCATATATCTGCGTAGACTATCGCCAACTATACGCCTATTAGTCGCGGTCGCTTGTTGCGCAGATAATAGATTTTAGACAACATACATCGGCACGATGTTGGACATTCGCTCTTTCCAACAGCAACATGCCATGGACACAGCAGAAGCAGGTGCTTTCTATCAAGGCTTTAGACGACACACAATCAATATGTCGAACATGGTGTTTTTCAACAACATCTAACAACAATACATCACGGCACAATTGAATACAGCAGAAGAACATAATCAAACACAGAGTCTGATTCATGGTTGTCAACTTTCGAAGGCGCTCTAGAGCATTTTCATCTTATACATGTGATATTATATAACAGTAGTTCTCTACTATTTGTAGAGAACTAGAACTTTTTATAGATGTTATATGTTATATGATATATTTTAATATATATAATTATGTTCTTTATTTTATGGAGCTTTCCTAGAGATGACACAGATGACAGTGTAACAGAGTAAATCATTACTTTGTTGTTTGTCAATATTAAATAAAGTTGAAATGATCACTATGTCATCTTTGTCATCTGTGTCTCTTGTTGGAAAACTCTCAACGACTGCTTGATGAGCGCACCGTTTGAGTTATAATGCTTAACAGCTCTTGCACACTGAACGCGGAAACACTTACCGCGCTGTAAAATATGACGAGGTAGCTAATAAGCTCCTAACATGTTCATTGATTACTGCGTCGCAATTTGCCGTGCGGCAAGCGTTTCTACATCCAATGCAAAATTATAACGCGCGCCTACTAGGCAATCCTCACGCGACAAGCGACAACAGATGGGTGTATACATGATAATACACCTCACGAATACGTGCTTATCCAGTGATTTTTAGAAACTAATGTCTTCTAAAGTATTACGAAAATTAAAGTAATAAAGGACTTTTCGATTTAAATCAGCCCGCTCTACCAGTTCATGAGAGAGATGATCCTGCAGATTAAGGATATCCTATATAATAACAATTTTTTAAATGCAATCATGTACATTTTATAACTTTTTCATAATCAATTTATATCTATATATTTATAATATAATTAA
>NW_017259241.1:56942-61073 GCF_001594045.1 Atta colombica | reverse complement strand
TATATATATATATTTATATGAATGCAAGGTGTCTCACAATCACCTCACGATATTTTTACAACATATTCTAAAGGTAAAGTAGAGTAAAAATCCTGATACGAAAATGTTGAGGCTGCAATAATTTTTTGAATTATAAGCTAATTTCAATTGCTAACTTCAACCGCATAAGTCAAAAATTAAACTACTTCATTTTTATAATTTCTATTATTTTATTTGACAAGGAGAGGGTCAGACGTTCAGAATTTAGAAAAATTTTTACTTATGGTACGCGAAGTGTATCACCCATTATTTTGGCAATAAGATACGCTTCTCGGTCATTGTCGAAAAAATCGACATTAAAAAATTCCGAGCGGGTATGTACACTGAACATTGAGCAAGTTTTAACGAGTTCAATGGTTCAACGGATAGCGCTCTTGTCTAGCAACTTCTCGCTGGTTCGAGTCTCTATTCGGCACTTTCTTTTTCTCTTTTTATTTTGTTTTAACATTTGTCATTTCTATATAAAATTAATCAAATTTATAATAATCCAACGAATATATTCAACATAAATCTTTTAAAAAACACATTTCATTTACAATGTAATGAAAACATGATAAATAAAGTCCAATACAATGAGAGCGAGCAAACATTATAAACATTTTTTTTTGCGTTAGGATTTACTTTTTTGTATGCTCTTGTTACGTTGATTTCATTTTTTGCTTGATTTTGTAATTTAATTTGAAATTTATATATATTTTTGAATGTAATCAGGAACAAAAAATTCTCAAAAAAAAATTCTCGGAATCACAAGAGAAATTTGAAACCGTGACAAATTTCACATATTCAATGCGATTATTTAGACCCACAAGTATTCAATGACCGCGTTGAATACCTGTGAAATTTGTCACTGTTCCGAACGTCTGAGCCTTGCTTTTTTGGAACATTCTATGACAAAAATCTAATACGAAAATGTCGAGGCTATAATAATTTCCGAATTATTGAATCATTTTTGATGAATTATTATTAAAAAACTATTAAAGCTTCGACATTTTCGTACTAGAATTTTTACTCTACCTCTAAATGGGCTATAAAATTATTGTGGTTATGAGATATTCTATCCTATATGAAATAAATATTTTTTTCCTTCAAATATAATTTTCTCATGTCATTAAATTAAAAAAAATATTTATATTATTTTACGGAGATATTCTACGTATAATTAAAAAAGTTTAAATTATTGAAAGGCAAATATGTGCGTGTGTGATTTATATACATACATATACAGGATATTCCAAAAAGGTAGGGATATCTGAGTATCTCAGAAAATATAAGTTTTACAGACAAGTGTTTCAAGACGAAAGGGTTCAAAAGTCTATTTACTAATCTATTTTCTAATCTTATCAGTTTGACCTTGGCGCTAAGATTAGACTAAGATCACATCGATTTTTTAAAATGAAACACTATTTTTAATTCCAGAATTTAATAGCTGGTGTCAAAAGCTTTTCAAAATATTACAATAAAGTTATTTTTCATAAAGTATTTTTCATAAAGTATTTTTGGAGTTATAAGGCTTGAAAGTTACAGTACCACCGGCGTTAGCACAACACAAGGTGTCTGACCGACGGCTAAAATCTCTTGTAGATCACATGTCACTGTAGTGATTTTGTTACTCATAGACAAGTATGGAAAGTGGGTAATCTTTCATTTCATGTAAAACAAACACACACACACACACACACACATATATATATATATATATATATATATATATATATATATATATATATATATATATATATATATATATATATATATATATATATATATATATATATATATATATATATATATATATATACGTGGGGCGTTTGATAAGTTTGGTAAATTTCTATGAAATTTGAGATTGGCGCGCAAAAAAGTGCTCTTCCATCAAGACAATGCGCCGTCCCACAAGTCGACCGTTGCAATGACAAACTACGAATTGGGCTATGAATTGATTTCTCATCTACCCTATTCTCCGGATTTGGCCCCCTTCTTTCTGTTCCCAAACTTAAAAACTTGGCTCGGTGGGAAGAATTCTCGTCAAATGAGGAAGTTATCGCCGTCAATGAGTATTTTGCAGACTTTGAGACAGCCTTCAAATGACTACCAAACGTGAACTATGCGTCCTTTCTGGCTGAAATTTGGCCTGAAGGGGTTCGAAGAGTGGATCTTTCGAGATGTCGCGTTATCAAATGGATTGTAATGCTATTTCATGGAAATTTACCAAACTTATCAAACGACCCGATCGCGGTCGCTTGAATGGGAGGATGGGTTTTTTAAAATTTTGCAAATTTTTAGCATTTTTACTGAAAGCATCAAGACTGAATGTTGTTGTCGATAGTTAATTCTTCAATCGATAGTTAATTCTTATTCTAAGACTGGGGAGCTCTCAGAAAGATGCAAGGGATCACTATAATTGGTCAAAGTAGTTGTTCAGTAATTTTTTCTGAAAAGAAAACCGATAGCGACAAGGTTGAATTTTTTTCTACTACTTAATTTTTATATCAATTACGTATAAACACGTACAATTTTACATGGAGTAAGAAAATTACATAAAAATGTAAATATTTTTATTACATAAAAATGAATTTTCAGTGTAAAAGTGAAAATAAGAGAAACAATCTTCAATGACCTTGATCTTAATGAATGTTATTCAAGATATAATCCTGAGTAACATTCAAGATATTTTAACTGTCGGTCAGTAAGCCTTATAATTAAAAAAATACTTAATGAAAAAATATTTTCTTATAGCGTTTTGGAAAGATCTCGAAATCAGCTATTAGATTCTGGAATTAAAAGTAAGGTGTTCCATTTAAAAAAATCGATGTGACCTTAACCTGATCTTGGCGACCCAAGATCAAACTGATAAAAATCAGTAAATAGATCTTTTTGAACCCTATAACTTTCATCTGAAACATTTGTTTGTAAAACTTATTATTTTCCGAGATATTCAGATGTCCCAAATTATCACCAGACATTCTATATATGTTACAGACAAAGTCCGCATAGTGGGCAATATTGACATTGTCCGAGTATTGTCTGCTATACAATATCAGTATTATCCGGGCTGTGCCAATATTGTCTAATCCAATAATGTTGGGCAATGTCGACACTGTGCCCACTTGCGGATTTTGCTTCTAACATACACACATACACACACACAGATACACGCGCGCGCACACAAAATTTGATTATATTATTTTAAAAGAAAAAAAATTTTTTTAATTAAAAAAACCTTAACTTTTTTAAATTAAAAACAATTGGTCTCTTGGCTCAAAAGCTTCCGTTTTATGTCAAAATCATATCCTTAAATTTTTATTTTTACAAAAAATATTAAGATTTCTTTCGAGATCGCTATCCACACAACACATGGACCCACACAATACATGGACGCCTTTTGGAAGCTATGTCTTCCAAAATCCTAGTTATGTTATATTATCTGAAGAACGTCCGAAGGATGTTCTGCTTTTAGCTGCGGTAGCTCTGTAAGACATCCGAAAGATATATTCGGGATTGGATTACAAAATTCAATATTACGTATGTTTAACATATTTTTGATATACATCATGAACCTACATTTAAAAATCGAGCTTTATATTAAGTAAGACATTTTGAAGATGGACATCCATTAATCTCTAGAGGACGTCTATCCCGGGAATATATAAGCTACTATATAAGCATCCATATAAGCGTTGAATATTAGGAATATTGTTACCATAATTATTAATATCATCATTATATTATTATTATTATTTATTGTCATTATTGAATCGTCAATATAGTGATACATTGACATATAAACATAATTACAGTATTAAAATATGTATAAAATTAATTCAAAAGTAATTAATTTTATTTTTATAATAATTACATAATCACGGTCATTATATTAATGCTAAATAATAATAAATAATATTAATAAACAAGATTAATAATTACATAACAATAGAGAACATCTTTCAAATGTATGTTAGCTTTTTTCAAAAACAGTGGAGAATACAAATTCATATTTTAATAATTATATTTTAATTTATTACATCGACTTTGAGAGATATTAATTTTACCGTATAAATCTTCAACTTTTCAAACAATTTTCCAGTAATTCAGTTG
>NW_017259241.1:51444-56842 GCF_001594045.1 Atta colombica | reverse complement strand
TATTATTATATATTTTATTATATATTTTAATATATTATATTAAAAATTATTAACATTTCACTAATATTAAAAAAAAATATCTAATGTTTGATGCAACTTTGAAAGAAGTAAAACAATTTTCTTATTAATTTTTATATTTTCCTAACAATTTTCAATTATTTAAACAATTCGTGATACTTTAGTAAAAAAATAACTTTTTTAATAATGAATGATATTCTAAAATCATATTAATATTCCTGCTTCAATATTGTTTTTATATTATAATACAAAGCGTTACTTGAAAATATTAACACTATTTTTAATGACAAATATCATTTTTTACAAGTTCGTAATCATGCAGTAAGCAATACCCAGAGAATAATAATGGAATCGACATCTATTTGATTTCGATAGCTATTCTATTATCATTTCTCATTGGAATATGTCCAAACAATATCTTTAAAAAATCCATTTTATATTCTATCGAGACGCCCTAACAACGTCCATTGGACATCTGAAGGTGATATATTATGCATCCAAAAGACGTACGCTAGACTGGATATTTTTGGTACGTCATCTGAATGCCGACGTCCGAACGATACTATCCTATGATCATCCAAGGGACATCCATGTGCTATGTGAGTAGTGAACGATTTTTAAATTAAAGCTTCAATTTTCCTTAATACATGTTATTGGATGCAAAAATGGCTTAATCTGGATTTTAAATGTGGTATGTTTTTTTTGATCGCTGAATATGATGCAATAATTCATTTAGTTTTACGATATATACCTTAAGAAATACAGCCAAGATTATTTGTGAAAAAATGATCAAATTTCGAATTCAAGATCGATTTTAGCAAATAGATCGTTACTTCCCTCAAATTGTAGATCTGTTCATCCAGAACAAAAGTTTGAATTTTCCCGAGGCCTTCTACAAGGCTTTTAAAAATTGCATTTAAACATAAAAAGTGCTGAATTATAAAACGTTTTTAAGAATAGGAAAAAAGTTCTAAAGTATATTGCTTTGTGTTTTTGACACCCTCAAATCAAATCCCTTTGTTTGAACAGACCTACAATTTTAGAGGAGTAACGACCTCATTAAATGCTTGAACCTTGCTAAAATTTACTTTAAACTTTGAAATTTGATCAATTTTTCACATTAATTGGGCTGTATTTCTTACAGTATATATCGTAGAGCTAAATGAATTATTACATCGTGTTCAATGATAAAAAAAAACATAGTACCACATTTAAAATTCGGATTAAGCTATTTTTGCATCAAATCAAACATATATTAAGGAAAATCAAAACTTTGATTTAAAAATCGTTCACTAGCGACTTTTAAATCTTTATATTTTTTGATAAAAATTTCGAGATATTCTTTTGATATGAAATAGATGCTTTTGAGCTGAGAAGTCGATTAAAAATAATTTTTTTTTCTTGTCAGTTTAATATATATGTATCCAAAATTTTTGTCCGATAATAATTGAATTACTCCTCCTGAGTAGGTAAAGCGGATTGGAAATAGAATGGAATAATCCTGTACATTTTGCAATTTTCGTAAACGGAATAATAATTATTAAACATCATCGAATAAATACGTATCCTTCTGACGAGTCGCTAAATGCAAGTGCGCTGTGAGATATGATCACTCGGTGATCGTAATTACTGGAGCGCGGAGAATCGTTTTCTTTAGTCTTTAGTACATAGCTGTTGGCGTTTGTCGCAAACAACTCCTCGAAACGCCTAGTAATCATATCCGATGAGTGTATATTTGGTGATAAATAGGTCGGGCAAATGCGCGTTCATTCGGCAATCTTTACTAATCAATATCTTATTAACTATCGCGAAAATTGCAAAACATTACAGAACTTTTCGATTTAGTTTACAAGAGAACGTTTTTAGGTGTAAATAATTGAATCTCGATGAAACTTGGTGGATGTGCAGAGCGGTCAAAATTGTAATGTAACATATATTTTCTTTTTGCTTAAATTGTCTTTTTTGATTGCTAAGAGACGCTGAATTTTTAATAAGTATTAATCAATATCACGCATAAAATGCTTTCTAAGAAAAATTAAAAATCTCCAAATTGATTACATGAAAAAAATAAAATCATCAAAGTGTCCTTGAGTCTCCGAAAGAAATGAATTGAAAATAATGAGCATGTTTCATTCATGAAACATAAATATCGTAAAGTTATTTCGCTGACGCAGTTGTATCGCTGGGAAAAATACATTCTTAAAAATGGCTTAAAACAAGGTAGGATGAAAGTAATAAACTGCTAGATTTTACAAAAAATTATTGGAGACTATAAATCATGAACTCATTATTCATGATGTTGACTTTCAAAAGTGGGTCTTGTAAATAAATTTAAATACTTTCAAGGCAAGCTGCACATGGTTATTCAATTTAAAAAAAATCCACGAGATTGTAGAAAATAATGAAGTTTATAACTAGAAACTAACAAGTAAAAATGATCTCAATGAGGTTGTTTTACGATTTATAATGTGTATGCAAGCTAAAGAGCATATTAGAGATTTTGCGTACAACTCCGATCAGAGCGGATTCAATTTGGAGAGATTAGCATTCTGGACGTACTTTGTTCAAAAAAGGTGCGGTAAAGGTTGAATCCATTGTACAAATTTTATCATCGATATATCATAATTATATGATTCAGCCCATAGTCTGCAGCTGGCAAATTGCTTATCCTCCTCTTGTTGTAAAAGAATCTAATGGAAATTTTGGACCGAGAATTCGAAAATCTCTTTTTCAGACTCCAAATGTTTTTCTGACGGCATCGAAATTTGAAAACATCTGATTATTTCAAGAGGGAGCCAAATATAGCTATTAGACGTATATGGCTTTCGATGTTGGAAGAACTTCGTGAGATGATTTTCAGCTTTAGTGCTGCTGAATAGATATGATGTCAATCTTTATTTGAGAAACAATATAATTATATATATATATCATTAATACAGAATCAATTCTTTTCGCCGAGATTCTTTAATTTATTGAAATATGCCTGGTACAAATCCGGATATTTAGAAGATCGACCTCCAAATTTTGAGAATCCTGTTAAATTTTGTTTTACATTACATTGCCCGTGTGTATTGTGTGAAGAGATTTCATTTATATCATGTGCGTGATGTACAAAAACTACGTTATAAACATTTCTTTATGGAATTTCATTGTTGTAATGATTTTGTATAAAAATAAGTGAATGCTTATTATTTTTAATTTGTTTCTTTTGGAGATCACTCAGGGACACTTTGATGATCTTATTTTTTTCATGTAACCAATTGGAGAAGATTTTTAATTTTTCTTAGAAAGCATTTCATGCGATTAATATTAATTAATACCTATTAAAAGCGTTTCCTAGCAGCCAAAAAAGGCAATTTGGGCAAAAAAAAAATGTACATTACACTACAGTTTTCCCTGTACATCCCTCTACATATCTACTAAGTTTCATCGAGATCAATTATTTACTTAAACGTTCCCTTGTTAGTCTGCTTTATGTGCTCATAAGAGATGATTCGTGTGTGTGTGTGTGTGTGTGTGTGTGTGTGTGTGTGTGTGTGTGTGGTGTGTGTGTGTGTGTGTGTGTGTGTGGTGTGTGTGTGTGTGTGTGTGTGTGTGTGTGTGTGTGTGTGTGTGTGTGTGTGTGTGTGTGCACACACCATATTCATCAATATATAAGTTATAAGTTTATCTTTCGCTTTTAAAATAAAGTGTTGTATAATTTGTAATCTAATAGACATTAAAATGAATTTGACAACAAAATTTATTCAGTCATTTACATCTTCCTAATAGTGAATTCGATTGAATGCATTTAATGCACACTAGTGTACTTAGAAACCATGGTACACAAATTAACGTAAAAATATATGTTTAGTATAAATATAAAGACGGATTATGAAATCCTCAATACATTTAATTGTGCTGTTGAGTAAAATCTGTATTTTCTAATATTTCGAAATATTTGCATTTTACTTTTGCAGAGATTAAATCAGTGTACAACAGTTTTAATATGCATTAGTGTGCACGAGTACGTTCAAATCGAATTCGCTATAATTTTAGCAAAAAGAAATGACAAAAGAACATTTTGTAGAAAAAATTTAATGTTTTTAACTTATTTTTTAATATAGATGTACTTTTCGATCGTATTACCAATTACAGGACACCTTATATATGAACAACTTCCCCAAAAGCAACGATATTGTTAACTCCTGTTTTTCCACTTCCTTGTGCGATGCAAAGTATTAACTTATCCTGCCTTAAATATTTATTGAATATTATAAGTACACACGTTGTTATATCAAGTCGTACAACAAATACACTCTATTACATGATATCATAATACTGAAGCTTATCGACTTTATTAACAAATCAGACTAACTCAGAGAGAATTATTGTCGTAATAGTCTGCAATTGGTATCTCGTGCTTTTAAGGAGAGTGCTATATTATTCTTTTCCGTGTCTAGTAATCCAATAATTTGTCTGCTACATTTCAATATCTATATGAAAAACTGCTCGAAATAACTGCCTCTTATCTTCTTTATCATAAAAAGTATATAATGCTTGTGGCGTGTATGCGGCATAAAAATCGATTAGATGAAATCCTTAAATATCGAATGTATCGTGTAAACTTATCATAACAGCTTATGTCAAAACACATCTCAATGTTACCAAATGTTACATTTGTCATAACAATATGAAGATATTCCTAGCGTGATACTTAAAGCTCTTATAATTTTTATAACACACTTGCGCATAGATAATAGCAATAGCTGGGGTTTTGGACTAGACATGATGTGGTTGAATATGAGCCAGCCGACTTGATGAGATGGATCAGGATTTCAGACTATTCTCATCCAGACGTCTTTCCGTCGCTATTGATAAGAGATTAGAAAATTCCATCTCTAACAATTGTCTTGCCTGCCGAAAATAATAGTATTCTTATTCTTATAGATTCTTGTTACAATATAATTAAGAGAAGTGTAAAGTTCCATAAACGTTTGTCGCGCTTACCTGTGTATTTTGTGTAGGAATCTGTAAAGTTAGTGCAAAACTATTTGCATCAAAACTTTCATCTAGGGCTATGAGCGCACCATGCACACCCGATTCTAAGAGATTATTTCCATATTCCTATAATTACAAATTGGATGTTAATTTTTTTTGTAAATAATCAATCATAGCAGAACAATGAACAATGTTCTACCTTCAAACCAATCGATTGTACCCATCTTATGACACGATCATTACTCCAAACGAGTACATCTATATTGGCACCTTCTGCTACTCGTCTTCTTTCCTCTAATTGTTGTCTATCATAATTTAGTCGTTTTAAGCAGGAAATACCGTACTGCAAACTTGTTCTGTAATAATATATTCATAATATTGTAATATTATAATAATAATA
>NW_017259241.1:49365-51344 GCF_001594045.1 Atta colombica | reverse complement strand
GAACATTGTGTCGAACATATATATATATATATATATACTTTGATGTAATAATGATTTGGTATAATAATGATTTGGTAATGATATAAACTTTTTATAATGTTAATGGTAACACAATAATGGATTGAAATAGTCACTCATTACTTCCCAGATAACATGTTGCTTAAGAGATATAAAAGACGTCTTTTACATATCTTATACAACAGTGCTTGGCATTAGATGCACATTTCGAGCCGATTTCAGCGAGCGACTACTCTTCCCCCCGCTTGAAATTTAGCGGCCGAGTCACTACATGACTCTTTACCTCAGAAGCGTCTCTGTAGCTTAAACGTGTGGAAGTCATACTTTGCGTTATTAAAAAATATTTTTCTTGCAAAATAATTTTTATTTTCTTAAAAAAGTAAAATACTAAATACTAATCTAAAACATTTTGTCATAATAATTCTTATCTATCAGAAACTTCAGTAATTGTTATAAATTTACATTGAGACCATTTCTAACAGACTTGCGAAGATTGAAGTCAGGAAATATATATATCTGGAAATTTCATGTTTTATGAAGTTTTACAAAGACTCAAGTAACAAGGATACAATAATTATTTTCTTCTATAAGCGAACATAATTTTATCATTTTTAATTCTTGACTAACGATTAATTGTTAACCTATCAGAAATCATGTATTCCACAATACATGATTTCTGATTAAAATTTCTTATTCTTATATGTTTTCTGTTCCCTATTCCTTTTATTGTGCGAAGCATCTTATACAACATAATGTTATTTCAGTTATAATCGGAAAATCATGAGCATGCGCGCATACATATGCGCGCACCCACAACTCATTACTAAAAAAATAACGCATTACTTGCACTTCATCGTTATTTGCAACGAAGTAACGCGTTACTTTTATTCGTTACTTTTATACTTATTCGATAAATATCATATTAGGTGTGGGAAAAAGTTCGTGGCGTTTTTTTAATGCCATTTAACGGGAAAAACGCCATGACTTTTTTATAATGATGACAAATTATTCTTTAAAAAAAAAGTTTCCTAAGCATAATTTAACATTTGATTTGTTATCGTTACAATCATAAAAAATGTAATATCATTTACTTAATTATTATTATTATTATTATTATTATTACAAAAAATAATGTTTAAAATAACGGCGTTACTTAAGTTAAAACCTGATATATTACAAACCTGATATATTACAATAATTGTAATACTCTATTTAACATACAATAATAAATATAAAATAATAAATACCCTAGTGAAAAAGTTTTGTTGAAATTACTTTTGGAACATTTCAGCGAAATTGCTGAAAATTTGTTGAAACTTCACTGAAAGTGAATTTTTCAACTAACATACTGAAAAATCATTGAAATCCAACCGAAATTTCTCGGAAATTCTTGCTGAAATTTTTGTTAAAAATGAATTTTTCAGCTAAAAATCACTGAAATTAAACTAAAAATTTTTTGAAATGTTGAAATTTTATTGAAAAGTGTTTCAAAATGTAGAATAATTTCAGCAACATTTTTTCACCAGGATAATGTTTTTCAATATATGATAAAAAAATTTTAATATTGTAAAATTTTAATGAAACTTTGATAAAACTTTAGTGAAACTTTAATGAAACTTTGATGAAATTTGGTAACATTTCAATAAATTTTATGTTCGTTTTAAAATACTTTTATCAATAATTTCATCAAAATTTTAATAAATTTCAAGCAAAAGTTATCAAATTTGTGACAATGAAATGACAACGGTAGCTTTATTGAAATCTGAATGTTAATTAATTTTCGATGAATTTGTTGAGATTATAATAAAGTTATACACTTTGAGAGAAACAAGTCGTATTAGCAATTAAAAATGTGAGGACAGATAACATCTCTTATCTTTGTATTATAAAGTTGCAATGAAAATTCTCTCTCTCTCTCTCTCTCTCTCTCTCTCTCTCTCTCTCTCTCTCTCTCTCTCTCT
>NW_017259241.1:48532-49340 GCF_001594045.1 Atta colombica | reverse complement strand
CTCTCTCTCTCTCTCTCTCTCTCTCTCTCTCTCTCTCTCTCTCTCTCTCTCTCTATCTCTCCCTCCCCTTTTCCTTCTCCCCTCTTTCTGTGTGTGTGTGTGTGTGTGTGTGTGTGTGTGTGTGTGTGTGTGTGTGTGTGTGTGTGTGTGTGTGTGTGCACGCGCGCGCGCGAATTCAAAAATATTTATGTAAAGTTACGTGGATATTAATTGTTCAGTAAATAAACAAAATATTTATTTGTTATAAATTAATTGGTGAATGAAACTTTGCATAAGTCATTTTTGGTACTTAAAATATTTATATCAAAAAATTTAAATTTTTGTTATTTTTAAAATTTTTGTTTGTAACACTAAAACTAATATCAAATAAAATAAATATGTACATATCTAAAAGTGTGTTGCTCAATGAAAACAGAATATTATGAATACAACTTCCACATGTATGTAGTTTGTTTAAAGCATAAATATTAATATGCCTTTATAATCTCCTTAAATTATCAGTGAAACATCTTATAATGATGAGACTTTTATCTAATGCTGATTGTGAGTAACTTCCTTCTTAGGAGAAATTGAACTTCATTGCATCCCTCCAATGACACTGCCATGTATTCGCGAGTGAGCAACTTTAATGAACAGTTTTTGAATGTGTCTTTTAAAGTTATCTCAATAATGATTAATTATTATGTTTAGTTATTATGTAACTATTACATCTTATTTGTATAAAGTCTACATAATTATTTAATGTAGTTGAGTCATTATTTCACTGTCAATTAATAATACACAAATAAATTGTTAATTATATTTTCAT
>NW_017259241.1:44731-48432 GCF_001594045.1 Atta colombica | reverse complement strand
TGCAACAATTATATCGTTTTTTCTTAGTAAAATCTGAATATTTTATCAAATTTCAAACGATTTTACAAAGTTGCAAAATTCAAGAGATAGAATTTCAATTTAGGATTCAATTTAGGAAGATTTATTGAATTTTGCTACTTTTTTCAGCAATTTTCATTGCAATTTACTAAAAATTCATTATAATCACTCTATATATATTGGGTATGAGAAAAAGTTCGTGGCGTTTTTCCCGCTAGATGGTTTAAATGCTCAGCAGTCGGCAACACTAGACGTGCGTTTAAAAAGTGACATTTTAATCTTTGTTTTGAGCCGAAAAAGATTGAAATCGGTGAAGTAGATCAAAAGTTATTTTATTTTGAAAATGGAAATAAATAAGGAAAAAATTCGCTACATTTTGCAGTATTACTACGATAAAAGCAAGAATGCTGCACAGGCTTATGAAAAAATTTGCAGTGAAGATACTCTATCAAAATCAGCAGTACGGAAATGGTTCGCTTGCTTTCATGCTGGAAATTTTGATGTGAAAGATGAATCTCCGGTCGACCAATCACTGAAAAGTCCGATGAAATCATAAAAGTCGAGCGTGATAAGCATGTGGAGATTGCCAGGGAACTAGGCATCGACCACAAAACAGTTTTAAATCATTTACACAAAGCTGGATACAAAAAGAAGTTCGATGTTTAGGTTCCTCACGAATTGAGTGTTAGGAATATGATGGACCGAATTAACATTTGTGATACGCTACTGAAACGGAATGAAATTGAACTATTTCTGAAGAGAATGATAACTGGTGATGAAAAATGGATCACCTACGACAATCCAACTAGAAAAAGATCATGGATAAAGAAAGGAGAGAAGGCGCAAGCAATCGCAAAATCTGGATTAACGAGGAAGAAGGTGATGTTGTGTGTGTGTGTGGTGAGACTGGAAGGGAATCGTTCACTATGAGCTGTTATTGTCCAATCAAACAATTAATTCCGAACTCTACTATGAACAACTGCAGAGATTACAACAAGCAATTGAGAGGAAGCGGCCAGAATTAATCAATAGGAAAGGTGTCGTCTTCCATCACGACAACGCTCGACCACATACATCTTTGATGATTCGGCAAAAATTGCAAGAGTTTGGCTGGGAAGTTTTAATGCATCCACCGTATAGTTCTGACATAGCACTCTTAGACTATCATTTGTTTAGGTCTCTGCAGAACTCTCTTAATGGTGTAAAGCTAGCTTCAAAAGAGGCCTGTGAAAATCACTTGAAGCAGTTTTTCGATTTGAAGCAGGTTTTCGAGAAACCACAGAAGTTCTATTGCGATGGAATTATGGCTCTGCCCCAAAAATGGCAAAAATATTATAGAAAATAATGGAGCATGTTTGGTTTAAATAAATTGATGTCAATACTACTCTAAGAAAACTCTAAGAAAAACACTTTAATTTTACTAAAAAATCGCCTTTTTTCCCATACCTAATATATAGCTTTTTATTTCTTAGAATATTTCTCAAAGAGCAGACAATTTATCGTTACAATTTGTTTTAAAATGCATAATTTTAATAAAATTTCCTCTCTTTTTATTAAATACTAGTGGTAATTTTTTGTTCTTTCATTACATTTTTTGAAATCCCATTTAAATGTCACCTGTTTTTCATTAAACGTAAAATATTAATTCTTCAAGGAAGTATAATTAAAATTTCATATATTCATCATTACATATTCATTGAAAACAATCATATAAAAAGGTGAAAAAATTTCTTTGCCTTAAAGTATACATTAATTAAATATAAAAGGGTAGCAAAAGACTATAGGAATCAACGCTGTAAGTTATCCGCATAAAATTATTATAGAAATTGATGTCTAAAAAAATGCGATAACAATAAGACAAATTTTGACTAATTTCTAATTCCCTTCAGTATAGAAAACTTAAAGACATTATAATTTACATTCTTCGTGCAATAAGTCTCGCAGACATTCTAGTAGTCTATCTTTAAATACACCATAATGTATTTTCCCATACCAACGCTAAGTGACCTTAAGAAGATCAAGACTTTAAAAGAATAATATCATTTGTAAAATAGACAAAATTATTTATATAAAATTTATGGAAAAAATAAGTTCCAGTAAACAAATTAAGGCCGATTATAAGTCCAGGGAATGATCTTTGATCAAAATAGCGATATCGAATGGACTATCAGGACTTTCGACGAGGCCTCAAGATTAAATGATATTTATTTTTTGCTTCTCAAGGAAAGGCCGAAGGAGCGAGGTTGAAATGCAGCTGGAAGCAAAGGGCTATGTACTTGATATCTTTATAGATGGGGCCTACAGAAGGGGCTTTTGACTTTAAATAAATCTATAAGGAAAGACCAATGAGATACCAGAGGCACTCGTAGAATGGACGGAAAATATATTGATGAATAGAAACCTGAGATCTCAATAAAACCCATATCAAAGTTTGCCTATCCAATGGCTGTCCGCAGGAGGAAATTCTTTCCTCTCTGCTGTGGAGTGAATGAGCTAGTGAATGAATTCTTGGTTAGACTGAAGGAAGCAGAACTTCTGGTCTTTGGCTACGCGGACGTAGCCATTATGACGTGGCCATTATGGTTAGAGGAAACTTCCTCACTACATTTAAGGAATGAATGAGTGCAGCTCATAAGAATCATTCAGGATCGATGTATACACAAATTAACCTAACAGTTAATCTGTTTAAAACTTTGATCATGATCTTCACTAGGAAGTATAAACCTGAACTCATTGGTCACTATAGGGAAAGAACATATCATCTCGATAAAATATCTGGGAATAACATTAGATACTAAATTGAGCTGGAAACTACACTTCGAGGAGAAAAGAAAAAAAATTCTATATCTTCATGTGGGCCTGTAGAAAAGCTATGGGCAAGACTTTGGATCTGAAACTCAAAGTTGCCTTATGACTATACAAAATGGTACTATTGAGACTGACGTACACGTGAGTGATATGGTGATCCAGAGTGGAAAAAATGACAGCCAAAAACCTGCTCAAAAGCTTACAAAGTAATTACCTAAGAGCGGCAACGGGGAGAAGAACTGCATCGATGG
The DNA here is from genome assembly GCF_001594045.1 of Atta colombica. Classification (NCBI taxonomy): domain Eukaryota; kingdom Metazoa; phylum Arthropoda; class Insecta; order Hymenoptera; family Formicidae; genus Atta; species Atta colombica. The sequence continues at coordinate 45,355 of NW_017259241.1, read as the reverse complement.
AGGCACTCCTTCTCTACACTCCATTACTGGATCAGCAAATTATATGCCTAACAAATCAAACGGTATACAGACTCAAGTATCAGGGAAAATAGAGGAATATCGATCTGTTCACACAAAACTAGAGATCTTGTAAAAGCACAGTGAAGCAGCACTTTGAAGGATAAGATTTCCAGAAAGTCACTTTGCTAGGACTTTCAAAGTCCTTATACCAACTAGAAACGAATGAAAAAGATCTAATTTCTTAACAAGCACAAATCTTTGGTTTATTGGTTTATTTAAATGAATCGGGAGCTAATGATTGTTTTGGCGCAAGCATGTATGGGATGGACTTCAAAGAAAGCATTTCTCTAGAGTGGCTAGCCAGTTTTTTAAGCTGAATTTTTTGTCATTCTTAGATGTGAGGAAAATTGATGAAACGAGCTAAACATATATTAGGGTGGACCGAAAAAAAATTTTGAAAATTGGTTACTAATACCCCCCAAAAGCTAGTTATGGACCAATATGATTTGGATAAAATTTCATTAAAATTGATTAATATCTTCAAGTTGCTCCTCGAGTATTTTGAAATTAATAATTCATACAGCATTAATAGTTGCAGAAAACTTTTAGTAAGGTTTCAAAATT
>NW_017259241.1:43471-44631 GCF_001594045.1 Atta colombica | reverse complement strand
ATATATATATATGTGTAGGGTGTATAAGCTTAAATCCGCTGTTTTTAAATCAGAAAAACACATTTTTTTTTCCTAGGAAGTAAAAACAAATTTATTCAAAGTACTTGCCCTCGCTAACTATACATTTTTTCCATCTTTCGGGCAATTTGTGTATACCACGCCAAAAAAATTCTTCATCTTTCGAGACAAACCACTCATCAAGCCATTTTCGGACGTCTTCGTAAAAATCGAATCGTTTTCGTGGAGAAAAATCAGCTTGTCATGTTTTTCCGATAATGCGGCCTTTTTTCACACAGAGCACGCAATTTGATCAGTTGTTGGTGGAAGCGGTGAGCATTAACAGTTTCACCAAGTTTTAACAGCTCGTAGTAGATGACATCCTCCTGATCCCACCAAAAGTACAGCATCGTCTTCCGTCCGAAGCGATTTGGTTTTGAGGAAGATATTGATGGTTGGGCGGAATCAACCCAAGATTTCTTGTGTTTAGGATTCTGAAAATAGATCCACTTTTCATCGCCTGTCACAATCCGATGCAGGAACGACTTTCTTTTTTGTCTGGCAAGCAAAATTTAGCATGTGTTTTGGCGTCGCTCCATCTGTCTATCGTTCAGTTCATGCGGCACCCATTTTCCAATCTTTTGAACCTTCCCCTTGGCATGTAGCCGCATGGAAATGGCTGCTTGAGAAACACTCAATTGCTTGGCAAGCATTTTTTGCGATTGGGTATCCTCGTCCAAAAGAGCCTGCAATTGACAGTCCTCAACCTTCCTGGGCCGATTTTCACGTTTCTTGTCACTCAGGTCCAAATTGTCGTCATTGAACCGGCGAAATTTCTGCACGTTGTTTCCGATAAAACATTGTCGCCATAGGCCTCCACAAGTATTCGATGCGATTCGGCAGCCGATTTCTTCAAATTAAATAGAAAAGCAAAGCTTCCCGCATATGGTTTTTTTTTTAGCAAAAGCTAGACATGATTACGAAAGAAAAAATGTATGTTGTTGTATGAAATTGCTAATGATGTACACTGGTTAATGTTGACAGATGTCAAACACATAAAAAAAAGTGTGTTATGTGCCAAAGAGTAGCTTTGTACGCTCACTAATGCCACCTATGAGCAAACAGCGAATTTAAGCTTATATACCTGGTATATATATATATAT
>NW_017259241.1:37120-43111 GCF_001594045.1 Atta colombica | reverse complement strand
ACTTTAGAATAAAGAATATATATATATATAAAATAGGACTTCTAATAATTGTAAAAATACAATACAGATTAAGGGGGCTACTTTGTGGTCAGCGCGGTAAGAGGTGCGCAATCTACACTTATATAATCATTAATAGTGTATTAAATTAATGTGTATTAAAAGATGTTAGTTTGAATGTTTCGACTATCGATTTTAACTATCTTCAGCAAATACATAATTAATACATTAATAAAAAATATCATCTATCCACTCGGAAAGTGTTTGTGTTTTTCTCACTTTCCGACTGAATACGCATCTCTTACCGCGCTGACTCCAAAGTAGCCCCCTTAAATCTATATTATATTTTTACAATCCTAAAATAATTTTGCAATATGTCATGAAATGTTGCTGCAGAAATGTTTCTTTAAGTTTAAGTAAAAAACTTTCAATTATTTCTGAAACATTTCACATAAAATCGTTTTGCAAACCTTTCAGTTAAGTTTCTGAAATCTTTCATATGTAATAAATTATACATCTTTGCGGATATTTCAGATATTTCAATTACATGTGAAACATTTCTGAAATATCTCTGAAATTTCTGTGTTGTATGGGAAGTTTAGGTATTTTTTGAATACATATGTCAAAATTTAAAAAAAAGTTTCAATTTTAATATAATTTGATACTACCTACCTGTTTTTTTTTATCGTTGAACATGATGAATCCTAGATCAAAAGTACATATTTCAAAATGGTGGATCCAATATGATGACATAATAATTATTTCCTCATATCTCCTACATCTAATCAAGCTAAGGGAAAACTAAATCAAATAATAAATAAATCAGATTTGATTAAACCTAATCAAACCAAGATAAAATATAATACAGTATAATACATAAAATAATATTTTAGATTTAAATAATCAACATTTGCAACAGGAAAATTTGAGAACAAATTACATTTAATAACATGTGCTTGTATAATTGCACATTTATTAAATACCATGATTTAATTAAATGTATGATTGTATATACAAACAAATGTTAATAAATAAATGTAATTGTAATTTGTTCTCAAATTTTCCTGTTGCCAATGTTGGGTTTATTTGAAATGTTATTTTATGTAAGGAATTAGAAAAGGGTTCAAATAATTAAAATTTAAAAAATATTAAATTTCATCGTTTGTAATTGCTCTCTTACTTTCTACGTTACTCATTTTTAACATGACACATATTACAATAATTTTTTGAATTCTCCGATTTTAAGAAGTCTTATAGATAAATTATGTAATTGCTGACTATCCAGGTATTACTCATTAATTTTTTTTTATTTTAGTTTATTATACATATACGTATGATACAGACAGTTTATAAATTAATTTAATTTCAATTTTGTAGCGATTATTTTATTATCTATTTAGAAATAAAATATTCTTAGTACAATGAGATTAAGCAAAATAACCAGGAATCATAGCAATTTGAAATATTGAAAAAACACAGAATAATTGTAAAAAAAAGCGACTGCTAAAAGCGAATATCTATGTAATAATAATGCGTAAGAATTGAATTGAAATAAACAGATGGAAATAATTTATAACGATTTCATGTAATTTTTGTTTGTTGCATAACAGATTGAAACTGTTTGTGAGTTTTCTTGAATATTAAGTTAACAACGAATACCTAGCTTGACTTGTGACCCTTTTATTAATTGTTATTTTTTAAATTATTTTATGTACTATACTATTTTATCCTAGTTAGGTTTAATCAGGTATGATTTATTATTTGATTTAGGTTGATTAGATGTAGGTGATATGAAATAAGAATTATTATTTTATATCATCATATTAAATCACCATTTTGAAATGTGTTCTTCTGATCTCGATTCATGTTCAGTAATCAAAAGAGAACAAGTTGTATCAAATTATATTTTTAAATATTTTTTCGATTAAGGTCCAGTACACCTAGGAAAAAGCTAACGATAAATCGTAATTTTAATTTAAAGTTGCTGCTGATTTCAATACAAGTTCAAATATTTTTTCGAATTTTGACATATGTATCCAAAAAATGCATAACTAACTAATTTCGAAATTGAGAAGCAACCTGAAAATATTAATCGATTTCGATGAAATTTTACCCGAATCATATTGATTCATAGCTAACTTGGAGGGGGAAGTATTGCTAATCGATTTTCAAAAATTTTTTGTTTTTGATCTACCTTCTCCTCCTTCCCTAATATATATATTTTCCGTGAAGTGAACCTCCCCTGTCCAGAACAGTTTTGAAAAAAATGAGGTCTGCGACGGCTCAAATTAAATAAAGCTTGTGACATCCACTTTCCAAAACCATCTGACTTTTTTCTGAATTTAAAATGATGTATCTAAGATGGCGATTTCACAGTAGTCTTAACAAAATTCAATTAATTTGCCACCTACTCAGCAATGCATTACGATGGAAAATAACTCGATCTGAAGTTATCATGTGGGTAGAATAACCACCAGGTAAACATAGATTTGATCTTGATCCTCTTTTTAAAGTCAAATGGGGAAATTTATGTTTTTTTAACGCAATCCCCATTTTTCTTAGAAATGAGATGAGAGAAAAATTTTATGTTCAAAACTGTAATTTGGTCATCGGTCTTAGCGAATTTAGAATAGAAGCAATGGGAATGATCCAGAAGCTAGGAAACTGGATCCCATATGAATTGAGAGAAAGAGATATTGCAAAACATTTAGCCATTTGTGAATTGTTGCTTCAAAGACAAAAACGGAAGTCGTTTTTGCATCGAACTGTGTGACTGTGATGAAAAATGGCGATGAAAAATGGATTCGTTACGACAATCCTAAGCACAAGAAATTATGAGTGCATTCCGACGATCTACTATCAACATTTAATGCCAAAGGATATTCATGCTGTGCATTTGGTAAGATCAAGTTGATGTAGTATGAACTGCTGCAAATGAGTCAAACCATCAGTGCTGAACGCTACCAACGTCAATTACACAATTTGAATCGAACACTCAAAGAAAAACGCCTGCAATGCTCAAAGACATGACAAAATTATTTTTTTTCATGACAACTAGATCACATGTTGTAGAATCAGTGAAGGAAATCTTAGAGGCATTTGAATGGGATTTCACTTGTTTTATTCATCAGACGTTGCTCCTTCAGATTACCATTTATTTCAGTCAATGTAGCATGATCTTTTTGAGCAGCACTTCAGTTATTTCGAAGATATTAAAAAATGACTGAATCGCCTTAAAAAAAAACCTGAATTTTTCTACTGCGGAATCCATTTATTACTCGGAAAATGAGAAAAGATTATAGTTTTCAATGGACAATATTGTAAATAAAATATCAGGTATCTTTTTAATGAAATGAACATAAGTTTTTGTAAAAAAAGAAAAACAGCGAGAATTCATTCAAGCACTTAATATTTATTTATTAAATAATAAACAAGATTTAACATGAATTTTTAAATCTTGTTTATTCACACAATTTCAATCAAATTTAAAGACATCCAAATTCTAAAATCTTTTTTTACAATCACAGGCATGCTTTAATAATGAATTTTCCACTAAATACTAAATACTAAATAATTTTCAATTCAAGAGCGATAAACTCATGGTGGAACCAATAGATACGTTTATTAATTTAGCAGAAACGCCGCCATCTCATATTAAGCGCCTATCTCATAATAGAGAGCTTTCCTGTACATGTAATTTTAAACAATAAGAAATTTATTGAATCATATGTGAATACATAATTAATTTTGTTAGTTTTGTAAACAATTGTTATTCTTTTAAGGTTTTTTATTCTTTAAGGTTTTAATCTTTTGTGATAATCCAGTGTTGCCAATTGAAATGGAGAAACACATTTTAGTGTATTTGAAAGTTGACCACTGCAGTCTACAAGGCTTGTTACACGAAGAATGTAAATCATAACTAAATTTTTTATTGAAGGGAATTAGAAATTATTCAAAATGTTCGTTTTATACATTTTTTAGATGTCAATTTCTGTAATAATTTTATACCCATCACTTACAGTGCTGATTCCTGATAGCCCCTTGTTCCCTTTTTGTTTTTGATTAATGCATATTCGTTGAAACTTAATCATTTTAAACGTCAAGTTTATCAAATTTTCATTAATATTTTATTAAAATTTTTCCAAGATAATAATGTTAATGAAACCTTAAATGATGCCGTAAGTGCCTTATTTAGCATTGTTCTTTTCGTACCTATGAAAACTGTCAACCATTCTCAGCTGACCACGAAGATCCTTTTTTGTAAGATGATCAAGCATTCTAGCATCAACAAGGCACTCCATAAAAGTGGATCGGTATTGAGGCAGTCCGAGACTCGGTAACCAGACGTTACCAATCCACTCGTGATTCATATCACCAAATGCTAATGTTGTGCGAGAAGTTTTCGGCGCTGATGGACTCGTAAGCGACACCATCTCTTGAATGGCTAGTCTCAGTTTTAATCGATGCAAAGGATTGCTTCACAAAAGAACAAAAAACAATTGTAGACATGATAATAATGTTACAGTAAACTAGAACTGTTTTATTGTCATAATTATAATCTATAATTAACATTAAAATTATAATTAATATTTATTAAAATTTTTTTTTTACATAAATTTTACAGCGTACCTTATACCAATCTCTCGTTGAATTTCGGTATCGCTAAGAGCACTCATGATAGCACCACTTTTGACATTTGCTCGGCAAGCAGCGACATACCACGTCGGCATGCCCACCCAAAGTTCTAACCAGGCGACTACCGTTGGTCCATTCCATAAAGCGAAGGGCGTTCCGGCTTTCATTGCTTCTGCTAAAAGCTCGTGTCGCGAGGAGTCCAACATGCTACCAAACATGCTTGGACTAAAATATTAAATATATATAGAAGTACTTATAAATTATTTTTCTCGCAATCTCAAAATGCAACGTAAATATCGTATATTACAATGCTACTAAAATGATTTGAGTTATATGGGAGAAAACGAATTCTTATTCTACGAATTCTAATTTTTATTCTGAAATAAATGGATAGTTTTCAGTATATTTTACAATTTATTATCATAATATTTGAATGATACAAGTGCGTCTTTCTCATGGAGAAAGAAAAAACAGAATAGAATAATAATGGAAAAGAAACATGATAAAAGGGAGGAGGGAGGCTAAACTAATCAAAATGATTCCGTTCCGCTTTTTTACACTCGGACTCCCCATGATTAATTTTTTACTGTGTTTCTTTTCCGTTATTATTGTATTTTGCTTTTTCTTTCTTCATGGGGGACGCACCCTTACTGTTGGCTACCTCTAATATTATATAAAGACACCAGACCTCGAGAATAAGAAATTGTTATTCTAAGTGAAAAAAATAAAGGCTTTTTTACAAAATTAATTCGTAATTATTTTATTTTCTGTTTTCCATCTATAAAAACAGTTAAAAAAATTAACTGTTAAAAATAAATGGAACTGTTGACATTTTTTGCTTATAATGATAATTAATTATTTATTACTTAAAATACATATTTCTATTTTCTTAAACATTTTAAGGCTCCTGTTAATTCAATGCGATCGTCATGGATTATGGTCAGAAGTGAAAAAATGCATAAAAAAATTTTTGCGAAATATATTAATTTTTAAAAATAAAATTTATAATCGATAGAATAAATTTTAAAATGTACTAAAAAATTCTTGTGTAACGGTAATCAATAAATAATCATAAATTTGAAATTAAATTATGTATAACTAATCCATATAGCACAGAAGTAATATTGCTAAAATATATATATATTTACAATGCTACTAAAATGATTTGCATTATATGGGAGAAAACGAAACAAGTATGATAGTTATGGAATTGGAATAAATAATTTTTATTCTGAAATAAATGGATAGTTTTCAGTATATTTTAGAAGTGTATTCTATCAAATACACATCGTTTTATTAAAGAATATTTATTAAAGAATATTTAAAAAAAATACATTTTGCAAAAATTTCTATATGTTC
>NW_017259241.1:28685-37020 GCF_001594045.1 Atta colombica | reverse complement strand
ATATATATATATATATATATATGAGATATTGATGTACACACACGTATATACATAAATTTTAGAACAATAACATTTTAATTGAATGGCTAAGTCTAACTCTAAGAATTTATGTTGTTTGTTCGTGTAAACTACTAATTTGTAGATCACAACGTAAATACAGATTGCAAAACTTTCATATCAAGCAAATGTTGTTACAATATTAATAATTTTGATGCTATATTAAGAAATGATAAAGAAAATTTAAATTTAAACAATTTTTTTTCGTTCTAAATTCCATCTCACTGATATGTATTAATGCGCATACTTTAATCCTGGAAAAGGATTTTCGAATCTTAAAAAAATAAAAAAGTAATTGTTATACAAAAATTATTGCATTTAGTTAATAAAATAGACAACTTTAACTTCCCCTTAAATATCTCAAAATAATCATTTTTTTCTCATAAGTTGATATCAAAACATATGATAGTATTTTTCGTCAAGTATACGCATACACAGCGAGGCACATCATGTATCTATACTAGCAGCGAGAAGTAGTATCATGTTATATTTGGACAATTTTTAGATTAGAATTTGGCTATTCAAATATAATAACTTGATATTTTTATGCAAAATGAACCACAATATTTGAAAGAGCTATTGACCAATCTTCAGCTATGTAAATACAAGAAAAAGTTCAGACCCATACTTAAATTATTAATATTTAATTCCATGTTCTTCACTTTTAACGAAAATTTTACAAACTAACATTTGGGATATCAATGGGTTCATCTCTATTTCCCGAATAATACGTGACTTAGAAACGCGTTTTCTTGCAATGCTATCGGTGTTACTTGTTTTTTATTTTAGATATATTGACGATATATTGTTTAGCTATTATCAAATAAACATTGAAGAATTGTTAAATATCTTCAATAATTATCATTTACAAATCAAATTTATTTTAGAGATGCGGGAGATTTTCTTAATTTTTTGGATGTTACGCTTATTGAACAAGATAATATGATAACATATGATTGGTAACAGAAACCTACGTTTTCAAATCAATTTGAATTTTTATTCGAGACCTTCTTTAGTACAAAAGAAAGGCATTATTTTGGGATTAATTGATAGAGTATTGCTTCTCTCCGAAGTTTCATCAAATAAATCGGGATAAAATTATCAGGATTCTGCTAAAAAATCATTATCCATTTAATTTTTGCTACCATTAATAAAAGACTACACAAAAAGTTCGAAATGCTGAATGAAAAAGTCGATAACAATAATAATAAGAACAAAAATGCTAAACTGAAAGACGAAAGTTTTTTATGATATCTTATGTACTTTATGTTACTGAAAAAATCAAATATATAGTTAAAAAAAATTCCTTATAAGCATATAAAGTGATAAATTAAAGAAATTCATTCATGTACAAAAAAGAATGAGCTACTTATTTTGTCTTATGCAAATGTTGTATATAGAATTAATTGCAATGATTGTGATGTGTTACGTGGGACAAACGGATAAAAATTTAAAGACTCGCAAGAACATAGAAGCCATCAATTGGAACATGACACAGCATTTAGTCATGGCACATAGATTTGACTTTTCACATGAATTTGAGTAGGAAAATATAGATATTTTAGAAGAAGAATTTCTACATAAGAGGTTAACGTCGAAAATGATTTTTATAAAGAAACAAATTAATAATTTAAATATTAAAAATGACACGGATTCTTTAGATGCTATTTATAACTACTTATTTACAAGGACGTGATACTTCCCTCTCCGTACTGACTTGTTTGCTCAGTTTTGTTTGTGTTTTGGTCATATGTAAGTGAACAATGAAATTGATAATTTTTATGAACGATCTAGCTTTGTGCTATGTGAGTTTAATAATTTATTAGTCATTATTTGTCATTTAATTATTTATTATATAAGTCTGTTCAATTTGATGTTTAATAATTTGTTATGTTTGTATAACTCTAAAAGATTTCTAATGTAATTTAAATTTAATTAACGATATTGAGAAGAATCCGAAATAGAATTAAAATCTGTTTATCTTTGTACTTTGATAATTATTGAATAAATTTATCACACATGTACATCCAATGTTCAGCTCTCATTAGGCATTTGATTATTTGATAAATTATTAGTATTGTTATTTATCTTTCAATAACTTAATAAATGAAATATTTAAATTTAATTTATGTCTATCTATCTCTATTATATAGGTGCGTTTGACATTGTAAATCGGAGGCGTCCGTTTACTCTTTTACCTTGAAAATCGTTCGGCAACTCATATCTTTCTGTTACATGTCATCTACGTTCGGTATTAACATTTTTAGAGCCAATCAAGCTGCTCGATTCACTCAAAAATCGAGCTCGCAGAGTTAATGCAGATTTTCGCGTGTAAATTAAATTCATAACCTATATATAATAATATAACCAACAGATTCGTTAACACATACATTCATTTCTTTTAATATTTCTATTTTACAAATAGTGTATTTGAACTGTTTAATGTCTGAGTTCTACAAATGCTCAAACAAATGTTATCAAATAGAAATTGATGGAGTACATCATGTACAATATTTAACGAGGAAAGTAAGTTTTTAATTTTTTTCCTCTTTATGAGGTTTTTCCTCTATTTGAGATTACGTTTTTGAAAACAAAGAATTTATATAATAGTTAATTTTTAGATCAAAGCTTATGCTGTACATATAGAATGAAATAAAATTAAACTGTATTAATAGACTGTATTAAAGACTCTAATGAATATAAATTAAGTGATATAATTTATAAATTTCAAATTGCTGAAATTTATTTTGCAATGTAGTATTTTCTTTTCTTCTAAGAAAACACATCTTGCGTATGAGTCTGCTACATTCATGTGTAATGATCTATTTTTAGTATATAAGATTATTATCAGTTTTTAGTAAAGCGAAAGAAATTTTCAATTAATAGGGTACTTTTTTATTTCTTTCATAAAAATAAATAATTTCATTTTATAATCTGATCTTAAAGGACAGTTTATAGTTCTGTATCATTCGGAATTAATTCTCGGATTGCTCGAAAATCATGTGATCAAGCTCGTCAACTAACTCGTAATCTAAGATTTATATTGCCGAACGCACCTTATGAGAATGAGCGTGGCAGACAGCGCACTGATTTGCTAAAGATCCCGGGTTCGATTCCCGATAGAACCAAAGATAAAATACTTTCATAAGCTTGTATTTCCTTTCAGAAGGAAACGGCACCCGAGAGTATCGAGAGTATCTTTACCAAGAGCATTTCTCTACTAAAATTTCGCCATTCGGAATCAACATTAAACTGTAGATTCCATATGACATTGTGTACAACCAATGTGCGCACCACAGGCATGAGAGAAATTACCACCATCATCAGCCATGAACTGAGGACTGAGGAAGAGGATCTCTATTTTAATTTGATAAAATTGCTTATATACTAATTTATTGGATGACAATTTTTAGAATTAACATTTTTTGAAAACATTGAATAAGGCAAAAGAGGCAATTGCCTCATATAAAAAATTTGAAGGAAAATGGCGCAATACGAATTTTTATATATTTTAATACATTTGCTACTATGATCATAATCATCTATTTATTATTAAGTGCCCCTCATGGAACCAAAATCTCTAGACATCCTTGAAGTTCTAGTGGACATCCAAGACATTTTAGGGTTTCAAGATTGATTCGGATTTAAAGCTATTCGGATATCTGTTTATTCGAATTACTAATAAATGTGATACTGCGGATTATCCGGAGATTTGAATTTTCTAAGATATCCGAATAGTAAAAATCGTACTCAGATCCAGTTCTCAGATTTTATTCCTAATTCATAGCAAACTTATAGCAAATATATTATAGAATTTGGTTAATGCGAACTGAGTGTAAAATAAAGTCATATTATACACGAATTTAATCTGAGAGTAAAAGTAAAATACAAATATTTCTCTTATTAATCTTGTATAATATATCTTTGTTATTGCTATTTTATTTGAGAGTTTGTTCTAAACATTTATATTTATAAACAATATTAAATCTGATGTACATGTGAGAAATATAACATATAGAAATAAATGCCTTAAACGAGTCCAGTTGGATTTTAAGTGCTTGTATAATTCTGTGTAAATCTATATTTATATTTTTTAATTTTATTTTTCTTCAATGATATATGTGAATCAAAATTTAATTTTTATTTAAAAAGTAATTTACGTTAAAATTCATTAAATACATTGACGTTTTCTTTCTTTCTGCCATGGATCTAAATCCGGATCCAAATTCAGATCTGCGGATCCGAATAATTCAGATATCTGGATTACCTGAATAATAATGTTTTGAGTTTTCGGCTCGGAATCGATTTTGGATATTCAAATATCTATATATCCGAAGCTCTATTTTATAAGACTCAAATGTATTCATAGATATCTATTAGATGTTATAACTAAGAAACTTAAACTAAGAAAAAAAAGTCCTCTACCATTTTGCAATTTTCGCAATAGTTAACAAGATATTAATTGCTAAAAATTGTCGAAAATTAGTTATCTTTTATTAATTATCTTAATCATTTTTTATTCAATTTATCAACTTTATAGAAAAACTGCAAGAGACGAAAATTATTTATTTTCTTCTCATACAATTTTAAGAATTTTAAGAATTTTTTAATAGCGTATTTTCTCATGTTGGTAAAAATGAGAAAATGCTGTTCTAAAAAGTTGATAAAAAATTCTGAAAAAATTATTGAAGACAAATTTTCGGCAATTTTCAACAATTAAAAAATGGTAAGATATAACAGAGCAATAGAAGTCAAGCATGATAATTCTTGTGCAAACCAATATGATTAACAAAACAACTTTATTAATAATTAATCCGCTTACATGTTTCGACTCACTTTTGAACATCCTCAGAGACAATATGATGTTGTAGTTACAAAAAAATTTGTTTACAAATTAATTTATTTCAGTGAACCACTTTCACTTATTAACGGAAATTATAATATAAAAATGAACTCTAATAATAATTTAAAATGTATTAAAAGGTAAATTTGTTGAGGAGGGAGGGAGGAGAGCAAAAACGATTTATTGTAAAATAATAGAAGGTAACTCACTAAACAAAAATTGACTATATCGCAAACACTTAAATTCTATCGATTTAATTAAAAACCAGTTTTTGACCATTCAGCGAATCAGTGTCAATTATGTTGAAATTAATGAATACCTTTAATACACCTAAAACGTTAATTACAAAGAAAAAGAAAAAAAAGGAAAACTTTGATATTAATTAATGATTAATTAGTGATATTAATAGTCCAGACGAACGTCAAAACCAAAATTGAATTTTTAATAACTTAATGTAACAAAGAACACTGATTAGTTGGCAATAACAACGCTCCGATGTAATAGTCTACAATTAGAGAGTAGACCTTAGGAAGCTTCTCCAAATCTGTCTACAGGTTGAGGCCACGTGTCTATCTCCTGATGTGTAACATTTCTGACACCAATCTCTTTCTGTGGGGTTTATCTAAAATTGCAATATTTTTCCAATCGAACTCGTCCTCTTCCAATCGATGGTCAGTTATGACCGAATATGTGTTTGTGTTTCACTAGATATGGTTCCTGTGCTCAGCTATTCTCGTCTTCAGCTGTCTTCCTATTTGTCTCACGTAGCTCGCATCACAATCTTTGTAACAGATCTTATACAATACATCATATTAGATTTCTTTTCATGCGGAAGGGAATTCTTATGTAATAATGAATTCACGCAACTTATTAATACTTTAATATGATATTCTATCTTTACTGTTTAATCTACGAATTTCTCGGAAAACATCGGAACAGTAAACATAAGGAATATAAGGAACCTAAATCATGAAGACTTCGCGTTTTTGATATTATCATTATACTCGTTTCTTTCTCTTAAAATTAATAATGTTTTTCAATCGTTCATTAATCAAAAATGAATTCAGATAATCATTCTCCAACAAGATTAATTACAAAACAAAAATTATCAAGGTGAAATTTAGGATTCAAAAATAAAATCATTCTATCTATCAAACCGGCATGCCCTTCTTTTGAAAAAATAAGAGACACGGATAATGAGACAAAAAATTCAAATATCTTCCCGAAAACGTTAATTTATGATACCAATCAAATTCGATTTTATTATTATTAATAATTAAAGTAATATCCAAAAAGTTTAACTTATCCTCCATCACCGACCTCCATGGTAAAGTGAATCCTCGGATGCTGAAAGTTAAAAATGTCGAGAACCGAATTAAACAAAGTGGTAGGTATCACTATAATTATATCGTCTACATATGTATAATAAAAAGATAGCGATGATCGAATCAAAGACAAGGCTTTACTTTCCAAATTTGGCATGATCAGATCAGCAACGACGGGAGACAAACGGAGTGCCTATGGGATTGCCACAGTTTTGCTTATATATAATATTTCACACAAGGTGAAAAACAATGGAGTTTAAAATAAATTCCACAGATTTAATAAATTTGTCTTTCGATAAACAATAATTCCTAGAAATATACTGCCAATAATATTATTATGCTAGGTAGAAAAAATCGTTAATTGATAAAGAGGATTATTCAATGAGAAAACTATCAAACGAAAAGGGCAATTTTGTTTATGTATCTTTGACAAAGCATAGGTTCTCCCCATTCCATCGGGGATACCTATCACTTTGATTAATTCGGTTCTCGACATTTTTAACTCTCAGCATCCAAGGATTCAGTTTATCATGGAGGTCAGTGACGAAAGATTAAACTTTTAGGATGTTTAATTATTAATAATAATAAAATTGAATTTGATTGGTATCATAAATTAACGTTTTCAGAGAGGTATTTGAATTTCTATTCTCCCGACCCGATTTTTCTCAAAAGAGGAGCACGATTGCTGGTTTGGTAGATAGAATGATTTTACTTTCGAATCTTAAATTTCATCTTGATAATTTTTGTTTTGTAATTAAAATCTTGTTGGAGAATGATTCTCCATTAGAATTCATTTTTAATCAATGAACGATTGAAAAACATTATTAATTAAGAGGAAGAAATGGACATAATGATAATTTCGAAAACGCGGGGCCTTCATGGTTTACTTTCTTACGTTTCAATGTTTTTCGAGAAATTCAATAGATTAAATAGCGAGGATATTAGAATATCATATTATAGTGTTAATAAAAGTTGCGTGGAATTCATCAAGGTATATATCATAAGGACCTTACCCCTCCATGAAATGGAGATTGGGATCCCCTTCCATGAAAAGAAATCTAATATGGTGTACAAGATCTGTTGCAAAGATATGATGCAATTTACATGGGACAAAGACAGCTGACAGGAAGACAGCTGACAGGAAGACAGCTGAAGACGAGAATAGCTGAGCATAGGAATCATATTCGGAACACAAACACACATTCGGTCATAACTGACCACCGATTAGAAGAGGACCACGAGTTCGATTGGGAAAATATTGCAATTTTAGATGAGGAACCCCAGTACAGAAAGAGAATCGTGTCAGAGATGCTATACATCAGGACACATAGCCTCCTGCAGACAGACTTGGAGGGTCTTCCCAAGATCTACTCTCCAATTGTAGATGGACTATAAATATCGGAGCGTTGTTATTGCCAGCTAAACAGTGTACATTTTTTGTTACATTAAGATTAAATTATTAAAGATTCAGTTTTGGTCTAGACTATAATTAATATTAGAGTTTTCTTTTTTTCTTTTTTTCTTTTTCTTTGCGATTAACGTTTTAGGTGTATTAAAAGTTATTCATTAATTTCAACATAATTGACACTGACAATGAAATGGTCAAAGTTTTTAACTAAACCGATAGAATTTAAGTGTTTGTGATATAGTCAATTTTTGATGAGTGTTTGTTTTAGTACCTTCCTTTATTTTACAATAAATCGTTTCTGCTCCCCCCCCCCTCAACAAATTTACCTTTTAATAATTTTACATTTTAGATTATTATTAGGTATACAACTTTGTTTCCGCCGTTTTTTTTCCGAAATTCGAGGCTTTATTGTAAAAAAACTGGTTATACATTTATGATTCAAAGTATTGTCCATCGCTGGCCACTACTTTCTCCCATCTTTCGGGTAGCGTACGAATCCCGCGTCGAAAAAACTGGTTATCTTTTGAGGCTCCACGAATCGATCGAATTTTTTACTTCTTCATAAGACCGGAAGTGCTGGTCAGCCAGGCTGTGTGCCATTGATCGAAACAAGTGATAGTCAGAGGGAGCAACGTCTGGAGAATACAGCGGGTGGGGTAGGACTTCCCATTTCAACGTTTCCAAATATGTCTTGACCACTTT
>NW_017259241.1:6563-28585 GCF_001594045.1 Atta colombica | reverse complement strand
CAAATACAGAGCATGACCTTGGAGCTGTGAATATTCGGTTTGGTCGTCGACGTGGAAGCATGGCCGGGAACTCCCCATGATTTTCTGCGCTTGGGATTATCGTAATGAACCCATTTTTCGTCCCTAGTCACAATGCGATGCAGAAATCCCTTCCGTCTTTGCCTTTCAAGCAGCTGTTCACAAGCAAACAAACGCCGTTCAACATTTTTTCTCTCGGCTTCAATTCGTACGGCACCCAATTTCCTTGCTTCTGAATCCTTCCCATTGCTTTGAGGCGTTTTGAAATGGCTTGTTGAGTCACTCCCAATGATCGTGCCAATTCTTCTTGATTTTGACACGAGTCTTGCTCAAGTAATGCCTCCAATTCTGCATCTTCGAAAAACTTTCTCTCTTCCACCGCCGGTCTTCGATCACGTCAAAATCACCATTCTTGAAGCGTTGAAACCACTCACGACACGTTCTTTCACTAATAGCGACCTCACCATAAGTATTTGAGAGCATTCGATAAGCTTCAGCCGCAGATTTCTTCATATTGAAGCAAAAAATTAAAACCTTCCGCAAATGACGAGAATTTGGCTCGTAAACTGACATTTTCAATCGAGAATAACGTTATGATGCAGACACAAATCGACTAATGTTTCTATGGAGTTATGTTGACAGATGCCCAAGTTTATTGTATGACGTCTATGATCTATTTATTTCGACTACCACTTACCGCTAAAGCCATCTATAGGAAAACGGCGGAAGCAAAGTTGTACATAATATTAAAAGGATATATTGAGAGTTCAAATAAATTTTTGTAAAAGACGGCGCCACTAATAAACTATAGTTAAAATTGTTTGATGTAAAATAATATTTTTAAGATTGGACATCCGGCAACATCATAACCTTGAAATATTAGCGATTTTGTATCAGCATTATATATTTTTTTTTGTATGAAAATGTCAAGTTTTGAGCTGAAATAAGCGTCATTTGTGGGAACTTTTGATTTACTTTTTTAATTTGAAGAAATCTGCAGCTGCTCATAGATTGCTTGTAGAAGCATATGGTGATGCTGCCTTAAGTGAGAGAAGTTGTCATGAGTGGATTCAAAAGTTTAAGAAAGGTAAGTGAATTTGACGTCGAAGACAAAGAACATAGCGGAAGGCCGAAAGTGTACGGAATTGGAAGCATTATTGGATGAAGATTCGTGCCAAACGCAAAAAGAACTTGCACTTACATTAGGAATGACTCAACAAACAATTTCATATCATTTGAAATCATTGGGAATGATTCAAAAGCAAGGGAATTGGGGTCCATATGAACTGAAGCCGAGAAATGTTGAACGCCGACTTTTCACATGTGAAATGCTGCTTGCCAGATATAAACGAAAGGGTTTTTTGCATCGTATAGTCACTGATGAAAAATGAATCCACTACGATAACCCAAAGAAGAAGAAATCATGGGGATCACCTGGCTATGCTTCAACATCGACAGCCAAGCCGAATATTCATGGAAAAAAACTCATGTTGTGTATTTGGTGGGATCAGCTTGGTGTCGTGTATTATGAGTTGCTCAAACCAAATGTGATCATTACTGGGGCTCTCTATCGAACACAATTAATGAGATTGAGTCGAGCACTCAAGGAAAAAGGCGCCCATTACTACTCCAGGCATGACAAAATTATTCTCCTGCATGATAATGCTCGATCATGTTGCGGCACCGGTCAAAACCTACTTAGAAACACTCAAATGGGAAGTTCTACCCCGCCGTATTCTCCAGACATTGCTTCTTCCGACTACCACTTGTTCTGATCGATGACGCGTGGCATGTCTGAGCAGCACTTCACATCATATGAAGATATCCAAATTGTATCGATGATTGGATAGCCTCAAAAGATGAAGCATTCTTCGGACGCGGTATCCACATGCTACCAGAAAAATGGAAAAAAGTAGTGGCTAGCGGTAGTGGCCATTACTTTGAATAAAACATTATGTACTGTTCTTTCACAATAAATGCTTAATTTTTGATAAAAAACGGCGGAAACTTATTTGTACTCCCAATATTTACTCAAAATGTTTATTATTAATGTAGAATAAGAAATATAAAATTGTTTACGAACAGAAAATCCAGAGTTCGCTTTTATGCTACTGATTTAATTGACTTTGTTATAAAGCCTTTATTTTAATAATTTGTTTTATGTAATTTGACATTTTAAGTTTTTTACTCAATATTCTGGTGTCAACTGACCCTAATGCTTCGTGATTTTATGTTTGTCAATTATTATTGTATTGTATTAATTGAAGGAGTCTTTTAAGTCATTTGATATTATTAATTTTATTGTTATTAATTTTATTAATAATGACATAATACACTAATAATAGTGAACAGTAATACAGTGTTAAATGCTACTAACATTACTGACTTTACAATGATGCTATTGCATATCGGTAGTGACTATTGAATGTCAGTAGTGTTCTTATTGCGCACTACTGTGCACTACAAGTTTTTTTCCATAAGAGATTAGAATTTTTATTTTGCCCTTTTTCGGAAAAAATATTTACTCTATATACAAGCTTTCAAGTGATTTTCTTGATTACGAATATTACAATTAAAATGCGATTCATTCAGTATTTTAGCCATAACTTTAGCATAAAGAAATTCTTCTTTGATTAGAAGTCTCCACAGTTTCTCCTATCTACCCTTAAAAGACATTTAATATTCGAATGAAGTAAATTACAGTAAACAATTGTGTTAAATACTAATACACTTTTGGAATTATTCGTCTTTTTCAAGAAATTAGAACAAAAATAATATTATCGAATGTCTACAGAATAATAATCATTCTTATAATTAAAATAACGATAGGCTTTTAAAGTGTATTTACATTATTTTTGCCTTCGAAAGAGTTCCCGCTTTGTAGTAATCATAGGGTGGGGATTCGTGGATCGCAGGGCGCCTTGGGGTGCATGTCGCTTTACAGCAACGAGCTCCAGAGTACGAGGACTAACTTTGACTTGTTAATGCAGATATGATGTCTTTTTGCCAAATTTCTGTATATATCGACCAGAGAAGTGCATGTCTGGAGATCGCAGGCTCCTATGGTGGGTGATGGGGGCTTACGATTACCTGCGGTACCATTCGCTCATGGGCGATCAACTAAGAGGAACCCTCCCAAGCTAGGATGTGAGCTATTGTGCCTACATGACGCAAGAGGAGTTGCGTCTCAAACGATGCCGTTCTTCCAGGAATAAGCCAAGCCCCGGGCATTCGCGAGATCGCGCGTGGAACTATATGGATATCGAAAATAAACAAATCAACTTAGACTAAGTCCTCCAAGGTGCAGACTTTCTTAAAAGAAGCGAATGATCGGAGAAGAATAACAGCGAAGAAGGGTTTAACCAAGACCCATCCTTGCTTCAGTGGCTGCCAGACGCCGTTACAAAAGGAAGACAGAGCGGGCTGCAGCAACTCGAACTCCAACTCCCACAGGCGCCCAAGTTTCAGCGGATGGGGAGAAAGGTGGTGTTGCGGCACAAAGCCGGAGCACTGCAACTTTAGTCCAATAGACAGTCGCCCGGAGAAGAAACCCAAGGTTGTCGACCAAGGATCATATGCCCAAACGACAAAAAGGATTATCAGGGTGGCCCTCGTAGCGGAAGACTATCCTGAAAACAAGTTAGATTCCAATGAGGTGAACGAGTTCAGGAAACTGATTATGCGGCGCATCCTCGATCTTCCCGAGGAGGGGTTTGGATCCGCCTTTACTGGAACCTGGAAGAGGAATGGTGCAGTTATCATTAACTGCGTCAACCAACAATCGGTGGCCTAGCTAAAAAGCTGGAAGAGGAATGGTGCAGTTTATCATTAACTGCGTCAACCAATAATCGGTGGCCTAGCTAAAAAGCTAATTTAACATAATAGATGGATATACTTTGCATGTGCCGGCCTTCCCAAGGGGTGGTAATACATCAGGTGATACATGTGAAAGAGCCGGATTTGGCTGTCACAGTTTCTTGAAAAGTCAGAGAAAACGCAGGTTTGGGCGTCAGGGAATGGATCGTTGTGAGGATGAACAAAAGCAGGGACGCTAAGAGCTCACTTCACTGCCCTGATTGACGGCGTTTTCCTCAAGATCAGCGGCTTTAAACCTTTTTGTGGGCTCGAGCAGCTGCTCAACAAAGAACACAAGGGAGGGGGGGGGGACAACTACAAGGACGGAGGAAATCGCTTAGATTTCGCGAGTCTCACGATACTTATAATACAAATTAACTTGCACCACAGCAAAGGCGCCTCGATTCTAGTCAGAAGCATGACTGTGATGCAGATGACAGCAATAGCACTCATTCAGGAGTTATTGCTCCTAAATAATTATCAAGGGACTGAGTAGCTGCGGAGTCATATGCAAGGCTCGGACGGAGACCAATCCGTGGTATAACTGAAGTTCAACTTGAACCTGGACAAGAACAACCACTTGGATTGTACTGTGGGATCGGTTCACCCTGAACCGCCCTACGACTCACAAGCAGCACCATCACAGAAAAAGATTGAAGAGCTAATGTTTTATGCGAAGGAACGGAGGCTCGAACTTCTCTTGGAATGTGATGTAAACTCCATATAGAGGAAACACAAATATAAACTCGAGAGGGGAGAGTCTCCAATTGAATTCATAATAGACACCGGTTTGGTCATCCTGAACAGGGGATCTGAGTCCATTTTCATGAACTCCAGAAGACAGGAGGTGATCGATATAACCATATGCAGCGAGAAAGTGGCTGGTACGGGAGAATGTCCAGAGATCAGGATCAGATCATAGGCGAGTTAGATTCACCCTTAAACATATGGACAGTGTCCCCTCTAGGGGACACAATCCCAGAATAACAAACTAGAAGGGCTATAGGAAGGACCTTGAGGCCATTCTAAAGAACGTTCCAACCAAATTTCACTCTAGGGAGAATCTGGAATTCGCGGCTCAGTATGACGCGATAAAAAGGTCTTATGAGGCAAAATATCCCAAAAGGTCGAAACATCAACTAAGATGTTATGATGGAGTGAAAACCTTTCGAAATATAGATCGGAAGAAAAAGATCTTCAACAAACAAAGCAAGAAGAAAAAACTTAACAACAGAAGCTTTCGCGAAGCTTACAAACAAGCACAACGCTATTATAGCAAAGCGATAAATCACAAAAAAAAGGAGGTGTGATTTTTGTAAAAGCATTGAGAGTGCTCTTGAAGCATCCAGGCTAAACAAAATCCTCAGCAAAGACAACACTTCCTATCTGAACTGCTTAAAGCTTCCGAATGGAAACCACATCGAAATAATAGATAAAACCTTCAAACATCTAATGTCTATTCACTTTCCTGGCGTTCAGAAAGACATCTACTGTACTCATTAAGGAACAAAGCAATCCTGGGAAGCTCAGGGAATGGTCATTGGCAATAAAAGTGATATCACCTGTTAGAGTCGAAAGGGCCATAAAGACCTTCGAACCTTACAAGTTGGGATATACCGGGACCGAATGGCATATACCCAGTATTGCTCAGAGACAGCATGGGGACCCCATCCAACAAAGGATTAATATAGTCCTAATTTTGAGATACTTGAGATCCTTAGGCACCTATGGAGTGATACCAGAGTGATGTTTATAACCAAGCCAGAGAGAAAAGGTCACAGAGCCTTTGTGCTAAAGACTACAGAAGAGAGAGACTTATTAGTCTTACTTCTTTCATTGAAGAGACTGGAGAGACTGATGGATAAGTATCTGAAGAACAACGCCGTTCTTATTCGGCTGAATCAGTACGCTTACGAAGAGGAGTACACATATGTCAGATCTACAGATACGATCCTGCACCACCTAGTGAGCGGGGTCGAGACTCAGCTGGCCGCGAGGAGATACGCGTCAGGTGTCTTCACCAACATTGAAGAGGCTTTTGACAGCATCTTAATCTCGTCGGCAAAGGATAAGATACCATGATAAGACACAAAATTCCAAACGCACTTGTAGACTGGACTCAAAGCATGTTGGAGGGCAGAAAACTGATTGTCAGTTAGGCAATATCACCATTGAGGGGCGTCCGATGATAGGCTGCCCGCAGGGGGAGAATTCTCTCTCCTCTTATGATGTTTGATGACGAGCTCCTCACAAAGCTGGGAGAATCTGGCTTTCAGATCTATGGCTACGTAGATAAGCTACGTAGCCACAGTTACCTGAGGCAACTTTCTTACGACTATTAAGGAACGCATGGATGAAGCGCCTTGATGATTATGTAAAACTGGTGTAAGACAAGAGAACTGATGATAAATCCAGAAAAAACCCCGGCCATGGTTTTCACCAGGAAATACAAGCCTGAACAAATAGAGCCTTTGAAGCTTTGGGGCAAAGCAATAAACTATACTAGCTCGGTGAAGCTCGGTATCTAGGAGTACATCTGGATCTTAAGCTGAGCTGGAAAACATACTTCAAAAATAGGAGGAAAAAATTCTATATCTCTATGAGCTTGTAAAAGAATCAGGAACTGGGCAGGAACTGGGGAATAAAACCCAGGGTTGCCCTGACTACAAAATGATATTATTATCAAAGTTGACAAACTGCGATTATCTGATGGCCAAGAGTGGAGAAAATAGAGGAACCTGCTCAAGAGCCTTCAGGGGAGGATACCTGAGAGCTGCGACAGGGACCATGAGAACATTTATTAAAGCGCTGGAGGTTAGTTTTCTTTCTTGCATCTGATTATCAGCATAATAAGGTAAGCAGCACAGATGAAGTGTCGGAGGAGTGGAAGGAAATCAGACTTGGCTACACTAGGTTGGGTCTGTCCGACAGGCCCCCCTTCACATTGAAGCAACATAGGATCCCCAGGAAACACCTACTGGAAAAGATCTTTAAGATCGAATACCTACTAGGAAGGACAAGATTCCAACTTTCTAATTAATCCAAACGTAGACGTATGATGCACGAATGGATCGGGAATAAATGATCGTTTTAGGGCAGGCTTCTACGGCAGGCCCCGACATCAATCATGAAGAAAGCATATCAATAGGAAGGCTGTCCACGGTTTTTCAAGCTGAGATACTTGCCATCTCAAGTTTCGCAACAATAATTTGCGTCGGTTCTTAGAAGAATGATTTTTCAATCATTATTAATTTGTATCATTAGATCGTATACAATTTTGTAATTGTTTGCTTTATAATTATAACGATTTTTAAATTGCTGTCTTATGTAAGTATCTCAAATTAAAAGAGAATAACTACAAAATAAGATTAAATCTTCAAATTGTAATTTAAAATTCTATAAATTTAGAATTAAGTATCTTCAAAATGGTACGGTTTAAGACAATGAAATTTTTCTAGATTATTCTATTATTAATATTATATTATTAATTGTATTATTATATTAGATGGTTAACTCAATTCCTTCGTCTTCAAAATTGATTTGTTTCGAAGGAAAGATGAATGAATACCTTAATCAAAGTAATTTTTTACATTTTCTATTACTTTTTCTAGTAAAAAAATATTAAGATTTAGAGTTCGCTAGTGAATTTTTAAATCAAAGTTTTGATTTTCCTTAATATATATTTAATTTGATGCAAAAAATTGTTTAATCCGAATTTCAAATGTGGTATTGTATGTATATTTTTTTAATCGCTGATGGAATAGTTTAACCCTATGATGTATGCCTCAAGAAATACAATCCGATTAATGTGAAAAATGACACAATTTAAATGCTTGGGACCTTGTTAGAATTGACCTTGAACTCGAAATTTGGTCATTTTATCACATTAATTGGGCTATATTATGCATGGACGGAAACTTCACGATTTTTTTCACCGAGACAGTTAACTTTTCGTGAAGTGCGAAAAAATCGCAAGTATTGCTAAATTTTTGATCGGAATTGTATACAGATACGATATAAAGAACACAAGTACAGATTTTGATTGTTACTGCGATCCACTGTGGTCGCGGAGACTAGTCAGGAGCCTTAATAAAATTCATAATATCTGTTGAAATGATAAATTATAATCTTATTGTAAATACCTCTTCTTTTTCCTACGATCAAAATCGCTTTTACTTCCAAGTGTACCAGCCACACATACACTATCTCCATAGTCTGAATCAGCTGGTGTACTTGCACCTCCCATACCTGGTATATCCCCTGGTATTGCTGTATCTTTCCCTTTGATCTAAAATGTAAATCATAAAGATTAAACAAAACGCTTGATAATTACAAATTTCTTTTTTTTAAATAAAATTTAGATTTATATAAACGGAAGTTTGTGAGAATTCATAAACAAAACTTTCTTTAGAGAATAATCCAGTGAAGTAAATATATGTTAATACATCTTTATAGCGCGAACTTGTCACATGCGCAATTTTTTAAATTTATATACAGCTAATTAAAAATTTTATGATAATTGACTAAAATTACAATTACATATATATTAAAATATTATAAAGAAGTAATATATCACAAATATTATTACTATAAAGCAGACCTTATAAAAAAGTATTGAAATACATACACTCTACTTTCTTTTCAGGGAATCAAGAAAAGGATTAGGCAGAAGAAGAAATATTAAAAGAGAAGAATATTAAAAAAAAAAATATAGAAAAAAGGAAGGAAATAGATAAGGAAAATATAAACACAAAAGGAAAAGCATAGAGATATAAATGAATATTGAAAAAAGAAAAGAAACGAAAATACGTAAATAGATAGACAAAATAATCATTTATTAGAAGAATTAAAGAACATAATGCACCCTAAAAACATGCATCGTACTTGGCACCAATCGACGTGCCGTCATATGCAGGAAATCCCACACATGACGATGAGATGCGTAATTATTTTAAATAAAACAAAGGATAATTCACAGATGATAGCAGCATGTCGAATATACCGAGTATTTTCAACAGAACTCGAGTATCATCGGCATCTTTCTTCACATGAGCTCTGCGCCGCGCGTTGGAGATGCCGGCCGGCAGCAAAAAGCGAGCTGTTATAAAAAGTACCGACAATAAGAAATAAAATACTCAATTTCTCTATAAAACATATTTCTTTATAATTTCAATCTTGACTCCGATCTTGAGCTCATTTTCGATCCGCTGACGAGTACGATTTCTGATTTCTATCCGTTTTTCTGAGACACTAGTAGCAAGAAAGGAGGGTAAAGAGTATTTTGTTTCCACTTTCTCAATAGAGAAGAAATCTCTTACTGTCGTCCATCCAGTGATGCAATGAGTAGATGCCAAGGGAGTAGAGTGTATTCTGCTTATCAAACGTTCTTGGCCTTTAGTTACCGAGTCACATTTTTCCGGCAAAAATAAGAAAATCGGAATGGAGTACTCTCCGTCTCTGCCGAGTGTTCTTGGTAGTCGTTGCACTTCTGCAAGGAAATACTCTAGCCGATAGTAAAGGCGCAATACGCGATCCGCGTGTATCCGTAACGCGACTTGAACTATGTTCCTACAGCCGCGCGCATTATGCCTAACGCCTATTTCCGCAACTTGCGAATCAGCGGCGCGCATTTATGTATAGTAAGCGTCATTGATGCCTTCCTGTTTGAAATTAATTTCCTCTAATTGTACATATCACATCCAGATGTCATTCATCATGATTATCAGATTTGCTTACTTCGAAACTATATGTAACGCATACACAGTGTCAAAAAGAAAGTATTATTAATATACGAAGGCAAGTCAATAGTTTTTAGAAAAACATAGTAAAACACATTTTTTTTGATCGATTCATTTTTATTTCTCAACATTATCTCCTTTCAGCTCGATATACTTGATCCAATGATTCTTCAACTTTTTTAAATTGTTCGAATAATATGATTTGTCTAACCCTTCAAAAGCCTTTTCGGCGATGAGCTGCTATCTGACGGTGAATCTCTTTTCTCCGAACCATTTCTTCAGGTTTGGAAATAGGGAATAGAGGGCTAAATCTGGCGAATATGCTAGATGGGGAAGCACTTCGTAGTGGAATTCGTTGAATTTGGCCATCAGTGCCGGGCACGTGTGAACCCGTGCATTGTCTTGATGGAAGAGCACTTTCTTCTTCGCCAAATAGAAACGTTTTTTCTTTAAAATGTTGTTGAAACGGTCCAATAAAGCTGCGTAATAATCGCCATTGATCGTTTGCTTCGACGAAAGATAATCGATATGAAATATACCGCGTGCATTCCAAAAAACTGTGGGCATCACCTTTCTGGCCGACTTTACGATCTTCTTTTGGAGCTGGTTCACCCGATGAAGTCCATTATTTTGATTGTTCCTTCGTCTCGGATGTGAAGTAATGGATCCATGTTTTGTCTACAAATGAATCGACACAGAAATTCATTTGGATTACGTTGAAAATCTCCAAACATTGTTCTGAAATCGTCACACGGTCGCGCTTATAGTCCACAAACGCGGCACCCATCTTGTCGATAGCTTTTTCATACCCAATTATTCGTGCAAAATTGAAATCTTGTGCTATGTGATATGTGGCCTCAACAAGCTCGCGTACTTTCATTTGTCGATCAGTCAAAACAATATTGTCAAAACAATATCGTGGATTTTATCGATGATTTCTAGCATCGATGATTTCTCCAATTGGATGTCCCGGACGAGATGCATCACATATGAATATACGACCGTTTAAATTCATTCACCCAATTATATATAGTTGCAAACGCTGGTGTAGATGTGCTATGAACATTATCCAACTCGGCTTTGATTTCTTTCGGCATTAAATCTTTCATATGTAGATGTTTGATCACTGCACGAAACTCGTTTTTTTCCATTTTGCAAAAAATACAAAGATTGTTCGCTTTAATCGTTTTCAGAAATAAAACGATGAATTCCGTTCAAAATTTGAGTAATCAGTTGAGAGATGCTACTTGTCAAAAAGTAATGTGACATGACACTGTGTCCTCTGACAGATTTTCTAAGAACTTATTGATTTGCACTCGTATAATTTACATAATATCATGATATTATATTTAAAATACCACCTTGAAAAAGTTCCCGGAATTATCACCAGGTGATGCTCTGAATCAGCTGATTTGAGTTCTGTTTTTTTGGTTAGGTTGCCACATCTATCATTGACATTCCCACCAAATTTTATCACCATAGCTTGACATTTATAAAAGTTACGCCGTCTTGAGTACATCTACCTCTGCACGTATTTTCGATTTTTTACAGTTTTAAAAATGAAGTTGAATTTGCAACAACGAGTTGTATTAAATTTTGCGTTAAAAATGGATTCAATGGTGTGAAAACCTTGGAAATGTTGGGAAACTGTTTCGGCAATGATAAAGAAAACAGCCGTTTATGAGTGGCATGAACGCTTCAAAAGTGGTCGTGAGTTCGTCGAAGATTTCATGGATTACAACGGTACTGTACATCACGAATTTTTGCCAGAAGATCAGACAGTTAATAAGGAGTATTATTTGGGCATTATGAGACATTTGCGTGAAGCAGTTCGCCAAAAAAGAAAGGATTTGTGAGCAAACAACTCGTAGATTTTGCACCATGATAACGCACCGTCGCACAGTGCCATCATTATCCGTGAATTTTTGACCAAGAAACGAATATCATCCAACAGCCATCAAATTCATCTGATATGGCTCCTTGCGATTTTTTTCTGTTCGATCGAGTCAAAAAATCATTACGAGGAACGCGTTTTAACAGCCGAAAGGAGGTAATGGAAAAATCGAAGACGGCTCTGATACTAGCTATACCGACAATAGTTCCAGAAATGTTTCGAGAGCTGAATCAAGCGCTGGCATAAGTGCAGTCGATGGGGAGTACTTTGAAGGGGACAATATCACTTTTGAATAAAACTTGTATTTTGAATTTTCTGAATGAATTCCGGGAACTTTTTGATCAAGATAGTATAATACGAAATTTAATTTCACATATTAGTATCAATATATAATGACATAAAATTTTTACAAACAGTATTATTTATTAGAACTATGATAAAATTATTGTATTATTCATTCTTGACATCATTTTTTATTATTTTTATTGAAACTGTTTTTCGTTGTTTATTATCAACAACATTTACCAACATCTTATTAAATTATTTGAAGAAATTAAAGTTTAATGATATAAACAACAGCAGAAATCGGTAAAATAATTGATACGATTTATTTAAAACAAAAAATAAAATTAAGGTGTTCATATTTTTTAATCTATAATATAACAGTTTATGTTGAACTATATATAACTATATATAACTTGAGAAAGATTTGTCTTTTCTTCTCTTGTTAGATAATCCACCGATATATTATTCAATATATTTAACTTGTATTGTATTTAACTTGTATAAATTAACTCAAATGACATAATAAATTAATTTAACTATGGATATAGAGAAAAATAAGGATGATTCGAGACGGGAAATCGGAAGCCCGATCTCCTAAGGCTAGTGTCCCCACTCCCAGGCGACTACACCAATAGGTCTGAGGCCTGGCCACAGAATTGCGGTCGAATTGCTATTGTAGACTAAATCGACTTTGGATTGGGATCTCGAGTTCAGGTTAAATTATTCTGAAGAATCCTAAAGAAGAAGAAGCGACAACGGTCATTATTAGGAGAGGATTCTCCCTCTCTCAGATTGTTGGATTTTGTGCAGACAGCGAGACCTTCTGGCCTTTCGTCTGCCATGGCAGCGTTCAGTCCACTACATGAAATGTGCTCTATTCATCGCGGCCCCAAGATCATGGAAAATATGTTGTGCAAAGGAGTCGTGAATTAGAGTCGTAGCGGGGGAAATTGTTAACTCCCCAGTGACGGTTGCGAACTTTGACGATGTGTTTTCGACGAAGGATCGACAACAATCGACTAGCCGCTTGATTATCAGCTGATTCTGTGATATCTTCGAACTACGTGAAAAGAGAAATACGTAATAAAAGAGGCTGAAAACCTAAGGATAGTGATGTTCCCGGATGTCCCAGTGTCCGGGATGTTGAGTGACAGTTCAGGACTAGGACGACAACATTTTTGATCGGCCGGACTTTATAGAGATTACCAAGAAGGACTATCTAGAAACTCTTCCTCTTCAATTATCAAGAAGAGACGAAAGTTAGAGGAATATTCACTGACTTTGTGGCGCAAAAAACGGCGATAGAGGAGATGACAT
Source organism: Atta colombica (assembly GCF_001594045.1). Taxonomy (NCBI): domain Eukaryota; kingdom Metazoa; phylum Arthropoda; class Insecta; order Hymenoptera; family Formicidae; genus Atta; species Atta colombica. The sequence goes on along the minus strand of NW_017259241.1, from coordinate 15,478 downwards.
ATCTGTTCTTACAGATGTCTCCGAATCTATCATGGTACTACGTGTCTTGGATGTGGTATTTGAAGCACAACGCAAGACTACGTCTATCAAGGAAGACTTGAGATGATAAATCATCGTCAGAGTGCAAAGCAAGTCATTTAGAAATTGGACCAACACAGCGCAACATGGTTGCGCTACTGCGCTTGGGACTGCAGAGTCGGCGAATAACAAATGCCTTGCCTTTGAACGTGAAGATTGACAAGAGAATTTGGCAAACTCTGTTCCTAAGGAGAAACGTAACTTTTTCTGTAACTTTGCAGGAGATGAGGCGGAGAGCCTCCTCGCCTCCTCTCTCCGGGGGAGATTCTTCTTTCTGCTTATCGTCCGCTCCTTATGGGATTACTCAGAAAGAATTTGAATGACCTTCCTAGTCAACCGAGGCGTGACAATAATAGTCGTATCGTGATCATGACTGGTATAGGCGATGACTTGGACGGTCAACACTTTGTGGATGTTTGGTCAGTGGCCCTCGTCATCTGGACCGGATAGAGGCGAGGCTTGGTCTACGATCATTAATAAGAATAAACAAAGGAAGAGAAAAAAGGTGGAGATTCACATCTAGACGTGAAATGGTGGGAGCCTTCGCTTCGGAGGGCACTGCTGGTGTGCCTTGATCGAGACTTTCGATTGTAAGTATTATACAAATAAGGTTAGTGATAAGAGAAATGCTACGAGTGGAAGAACTGGTGTCATACAGACTTAACCGACTCGCGTTCGGCCGTTTTACTTGCCTAAGAGTTTGCATGCATAATACCGCCACGATTAGGATCCGTTGCGAGAAAGACGGACCAACGTATGCGGAAGCCGTGGAATTCGCTAGGAGAAACATCTCCTTGATGGATTTAGATATTATGATATCAAAATAAGAAGGGCTGGGGAACTCTTGATAGAAATCCTAGATGAGAACCTGGGTAAGAAGGCGGTTTTACTTTGTAAAATCGATCTGAAAACGGTTTTCAGCAGAAAGTCAGAGTAATTAGATCTATCAAAAGAGCAAAGCTTCGTTTCTTAAATGTGGACGTCGGTTACTTCGGAAGAGATCAGCAACGTTATAGTTGAAAATGGAGTACGTTCCAACATTGGTCCTTTGCAGCAGGTCTTAATGCGGTTTAGGTTTAGTGCCCAGCTTCGTGTAGGGAAGTTGCACAGAGTACGCTTGGGATAGTCATTCGCTCGGGTGATCCTCCTGACAAGGTGGCCCTTGTCAATGTTTTAAATGTTTCGCGATCATATGAGACCTGACTGCCACAGTGAAGTCGACAGAAGTAATTGTTGCTTCAACTGCAGAAAGATTGAAGGAGAGGATTGAAGACACAGGTTGAAGATTGCAGGGCCAAGGTATATTATCCGATATGTGCCATCAGGGATCTTGATGCGAGTCACAGGGCCGACGCGATTGAGTACTCGCCTTATAACGGATCGGGATGTGGTCCTAATCGCGGACGTGCCGGTAGCTATCGAATGTGGAGGATCACGATCTCCAAGGTGGAGATAGATGTGAAGATTTCCCCTAATGGTTAGGGTAGGATAGATTAATGTGAAATATTTTAGGCTCGCGCAAGATCTCATTCGGATCAAAGAAAACCGGCCTAATGGCGTTGAGCCATAGGACGGCAGGTGGACTTCCTCTTTAGAAATACACATCCAGCGGCGACCTGGCAATAATTGTCTTGTGACTATCAATGCTCTCCTTTAATTCGCGGTAACGGCTTTGTGGTGGTCGAATAGAAGAGAACAATAATGTTCAATTGCTATTTTCCTCCTTGATTGATATGGTTTTTATACGTGATCTTTACGGTTTGGAAAGATCAAAAAACTTGAGAGACCGCTTTTAATATTGGGCGATTTTAATGCTCGGTGATCAGTTTGGGATCGCGGACTTTCCAACCGCAGGAAGTGATTGGGCAGGAAGATTAATCTGTCTTCTAAACAGGGATTTTGTCATGCGTTCATCCGCGTGGTTTCGTGTGTGAGTCTCTCGTTTATCTCTTCTGCGATCACATCGTTAGATATGTTGTTGGCTGACGTGTGGCCACTGAAGTGAAGTCTCTCCGACCATCGATATGTCCTTATGAATTTGAGAACATCTGTTGTCGGATCTCTGGAGAGAAGAACTGAGAACCGATGCTTTCCGAGATAGAGTACAAACAGAATTAACGTCGACTTAACGAGTGCCGGTGCGAATTGCAAAACATAGATTTCATTCCCTGAGGACATATCGATGAGCGGTTGTATGAGGTTGCTCGGCGATGCACTTATGGTAAGGAGATATCGGACGTCTCCATGCCGCGTCGGACTGCCATCGGCAGACCTTTCGTCTATTGGTGGAACGAAGAAATAACCGATTTGAAGGGCTTCTGTAATAGATGCCGTAGATAATTAACGCAGGCGCGTAGGTGTGCCTCTCCGGGAATTCTGGGGCAATCTGCGCGATACGAAAAGGAGATTGAGAGCTGCGATCCGCTGATCTAAGATGAGTCTTTGAAAGGGTCTCCTGAATACCCTGGAAGAGGATCTCTGGGGAATGTCCTTCAAGATAGTTATAAAAAACTGCGTCTAGGCTCTTTATCCATAGTAGAGGTGCTCTCTTGACAATTTCCCTGTGGTCAGGGAAATTGTGAAGGTATTTCTATTTCTTCGAGTTGTGGAGAAGGTGCCAGAGCGCTCTCAAATCGAGGACGACGCCGGATCGGTGACGGAACGTGAAGTGCTCGAGATGTGCACAAAAATCAATATACTGATAAAGGGATTCGACGATATCGTGGATCGGGTAATTGCGGATATCGCATAATGGATGAGGTGTTTCTTTATTGCCTGCGTTAGAGAGAGGCGCTTACCGGGGACCTAGAAGACGCAATATTAAAGAAGCCGAATAAGCCTGATCTCCTCCCCTTTTCATAAGTCCGTATGCTTTCTTAAGTCAAGGAAGTTATTTGAAAAGATTCTTTGTCATAGGTTGCAGCATCACTTAAATATTACAGCTTGTCCGATAATCAATACGGATTCAGAACACACTGTTCTACGATACTGTTTGGCGTTCACGAGAATAGTTCGCGGAATGTATTAGCTATGTTTTTGGACACAGCGTCTTTAACTCCCTTCCGTGGCCTGTAATCCGCGAAGCTCTGATCGCAAAGGAAGTTCCGGAGTATCTCCGATACATCGTAAACAACTATTTGTCTGAAGAGAAGATTAGCGTACGTAGGTCATTATGATCGCTATGAATGCTCGGAGGTGTTGTGCGGAGTTTCGCAGGGATCGGTCCTTGGACTGACTCTGTGGAATGTCGAATACGATCAGATTTTGAGATTTACGTTGCCGATCGGCTGTAGCACTCTGTGCTACGCCAATAATATTTTTGCTAATTACTAGAGGATCCATTCCGCCCCCCTTTCAGGAGCTGAAGCTCTCGTTCGTGCGAAGTTGAGTGTGACCTTTTTGATCAGGTTCATTGCGATTAGGATTCAAAGTCTCAGTCGAGAGGATCGAAGTTGCGGCGTTTATGATCCCGGAGAGACATCTCTTCGGATGGGGAGGGGGGGCGGGGGGGGAAAGGCGTTGAATTTTCCGTCGGGTCTTCCCACGGAAGTGTAAAGTACCTGAGTGTTACTCTAAATTCTCGACCTTTAGGGACCATTTCCGCCTTCTACCAAAGACGTGGAAGATGGCCGCCGCTCTGAGTAGACTCATTGCTAATATCGACTCGGGAAGTATAGACGTCGAGTTTACGCCGGTGTTGTGCTTTCGGTAGTGTTCTACAGCGCATACAGTCTCCAGAAATAACAAAATTTGCAGAGATGTAGCACGGCTGCAGCGGCAGCTGATATATTATAGCTGATATATATAGCTATAAGTTATTTGAGCGTGTAAAACGGTCTTCCATGAGGCGGCGACCGTTCTCTGCCAGAGGATCATCCTAGGATAGTCTCCTTCCAATTTTTGGTGTACTGACTCAGACGCATTTATCTGCACAGGCGAGAAATATTGCGGCGAGATGGTGTAATCGAGAGCTCGGGCCCTCCTTCGAGAGGCCGAGCAATTACGCGATGGAGGAAGTACATTTCTTCCTGATGGGCCTAGAGAAACATGTCTGGTAAAGCCAATTTAAAATTAGGTTCGAAATAGTTGTTTCTCTACTCACTAACATCATCTGAATTAGTGAAAGAAAGCATTGAAAAAAGATGAAACAATATTTCTAAAAATATTTAAATTTCTGAAAATGAATTCCTAATTGCAATCAATTTGATCCGGAACTCCATCTATTTTTCCTTCAACAAGAAATTTTATCGATAAATTTTCGGCTCTCCATTGTTACTGATTCTCCCCAATATTGTGTTAGAAGATTTGGAAGAAAGAGCGTTCCAATTATTGTCGTGCCGTTTACTTTTTTATTACAGATATATAGACATATTGCTTGCTGTTCTTCCAGATAATTTCATGCCATGTTAGATGTTTTTAATTCCTTTCATGAATATCTGCAATTCATGTTAGAAATTAGGGATAATAGCTTGAATTTTTTAGATGTACGAATTATCATTGATGATAACAGAATTATTTTCGATTGTTACAAGAAATCTTTTCAGAGAGATATCTCAATTTTATATAAAAATACGTTTTAAAAAGAGAAAAACGTGAACTTATTTTTAAGAAAAAAAAATATGTTATATTCATTCATTTCAAAAAGTATAATTATTTGCGCGACCGAAGTGAGGGCATTTTTATGCTCGGAAAAATGATATCCGAGATATGTCGGATATTTTCTTCTTTGAAAAAGAAAAAAATGCAATGAAAATATTTTATATTAAGTATTTAATAATTTCGACATTATTTACTCACGATTTTATAATTCTAAGAAAATAGAGCAATCGTTTCACTAAGACGTCTCTTTCAAAAATGCTTTTTCAACAATGAATATATATTTTAATTATGAGACAACACATATATTTGAATATGCTATTAATAAAGAGGCAAATGCTAAAAACGAATTTTCAGCAAAGATCTGATGAATTTACATTTGATGAGTCCAAGTCACCCAATCCAAACTTTTATTACATCACAATTAGCGTCAAGGCAACAATGAAACGATCGCGGCGATCGACAGAAAAAGAATCTAAGTTTTCTTACCCCTTCATTTTAACTCTGCAATATTAACAAAAATAAGGGCCAACTAAAATGTTCACCGAAGTCCAATTCATGTAATTGAGGATTAAATATAACATCCCTGCTGCAAAATCATTCAGATATCTTAAAACTGTACCTAGGACATTCTTAAATGCAAGAATTGATTATGAATACCGGCTTGTTTCGCGTCATGAGATTGGTATTGAATCTTTCCTTACTTGACATATTTTATAATGCATTTAAATTCTTTTTTTATAGAAAGAGAAATATAAAGTGTGTTAAACAAGAAAAGATTCAGTATCAACTTCATGACACGAACCAGGTCGGTATTCATAGTCAATTCTTACATTTAAGATTGTTTTAAGTACAATCTTAAGATGTCATAAATCTAACCGAGGATGTATTAGCATCGTAAAATTATTTAAGACGGTTTTAAAATTAAAACTGACAATAAATATCGCTCCATGTTTCATGTTTCACAGTTGGAAGTTGTGTACTCATACACACTATAGATGACGGAGCAAAAGTAGGCATAGTTTGGCCGAACTGCATACACCATGTAACTTCCACTATGGTGTAAAATCGTACGCCCCGAAGCAGGAGGGGAGATGGAATAGATTTCGCTTCGCGTGGAAAGTTGGAAACTCTGAGGAGAAGAGAGGGGGGGGGGATAATTAGATGAATCATGCGTTCTGATCTAGGAAGGAAGGCTCTACTACTAAGGAGGCTCCACTCAGTCTAACCAGTCTTCAGAACATCGATTTTGCGTTTCGATTCTCGACACTCGCGGCGCTTGTGAACTTCGTAGTCCTGCGCATAATGAGTGCGTCGTAAAAAAAAATTTCACCCTGTAAAGATTTTGTCTACAATTAATCTTCTCTTTTGACCTTCTTAACGAGTACTTCTTAATCGCAAATAAAATCGCCTTTATAGGATAAGTTTGGCACTTTTTCTTACGGCGTACTCATTATGCTACAAAGTTCACAAGCATTGCAAGTGTCGAGAATCGAAACTTAATTCGAAACGCAAAATCGGTCCACTTTTATTTACGAAAATGGAGTCTCCTTAGTCTTCCTTCCTAGTTCCGATATTCACTGTCAGTGCTAAAACTATAATTAAACAGTATATACATTATGTGCGCTATAGATTTTCAGCACTGGCAGTAAATATATATAGGAACCTCTCGCTTTTGTAAAAAGTTCTTATGTAAGCAAGAGAAATTAGTTTTTAATATTATAGGTGAGTTAATATTATATTATATAGCAGAAATAAGATGTTTTTGTTAATAATTTTTTAATAAATAATGGACAATAGCTAAAACTTGTTAGAAGTCACTCATGATCATGATCTTGACAACGTATGCCAATGTCAAAATCATTTTTTTGGTTGGGATGGTTTCTCTTATTTGGTACATTTATCAGATGAAACCAAATATCTTTCTTTTCTTAAACAACGAATTTGTCGCTATAACATTATACAATTATTGTAATTATTTGATCTTAAAATGTAATTCAATATTTACAATTAATCTACATATCGATATGAAGCGGTTGTTAAATCGATATAAATATAATATTTCGGCGTGCGATATGCAGAATCAGAATGTACAATATAAATTCACACAAGAAATATTTAAGTTTGTTATACGAAAATACTAAAATACTAAAATTTGTTATACGACCGAATATATAGAATTCTTATTTAAAATTTGATTTATTCATTTCAATCTAATGGTCGCTTCATATTATTAAATTTAATTATTATCTAAATCTTTTATTTCTTTTATTTCTTATTCATGCAATTATGAAAAAATAAAAGTTATTTATTTCAAATATCAGATTTTTTAAAATTATTCCACAAAAATAATTTGCAGAAAATGTAAGTAAGTTTTCACACTGCATAAAAATTTCATTCGTTTATTTCCAAGAAATATGGGAAAAGAATAATCTATATAAATAAGAAAAAAATATTAACAGTTAAATATTAAAGAAACGTTTTATAAAATAAAACAAAAAAAACTAATCTAGAAACTTAATTTCAAACAAAATACTTTTATACTCCCACAACAAAAACAGATCTTTGAAAAGTTTTCTAGAAAAGTTTTAAAATTTTAAAACAGTAAATATCAAATACGAATCTTATATTATATATCATAATTGAATTATATATCATAATTGAATTACTTAAAAACTTTTTAAAAAAAACATTAAAACATTCATTGCTAAATTTAACTTTCAAAAAGACAATGACAATATATTTCGATATCTTTATGAAAACAACATTTCATGAAACCTCACAGACTTCCGTATTTAAAGTTGTAATTTGGAATAAATTAGGAAAAATAAAAAAGGAAAAATCGTTCACCTTTTCTTTTTTGCTGAAAAATCTACCGAGGCTACTCTTAATGCCTTTCTTTTTTTGCGCAGCTGCGACCGCAGCCGCCGTGGCGGAGCTGATGGTTGATTGCATGTGCAGATGTGATGTCGATAATTGTCCAATAGGCAGCCCGACGCTGGAGAAATTGTTCTTGTGCAAACTGTCCTGGCTGCTGTGGCGTGAGGACAATGGGGAAGGGGGAGTTCCAGAATTGAGTGCGCCGTTGTTATGCTGCCCATGCCTGCTGCATGGAGCGCTAATCTAGTTTCTATTTCTACACTAATCGATTCTACTACATTCTAACTCAATCAAAAACATTATCTTTTTAGTATTTTTCTTTTCTCATTCTATATACTAATACTTTACTATTTTATATACAACATACACTATCATTCGAATTTGAGAACGCGCAATTTCTTTTACACTTCAAAAAGACTTAAGTATATTACGATAAAAAGAAATCGTAGAGAAACTTTTAAAAATACATTTTGAAAAAGAAAAATAGAGGTATCAAAGTGTTTACGAATTATGTCATGTAATGATTTGTTGCTAATGCTAACATTCCATGAATCTTGCCGTTAACTTCATTAGAGCAATGAGCACACTAGTACTAAGTTGTACCTCTGTATGGAATATCATCGGATAAAATTTAATAGATAAGCATTTTAAAGTAAACTTTTAAGCTTTAAGACACTATTTGAAAGAAATTATTGTTATAATTTTTTGTAAAGATATCAAATTTTTCATTGTATAATATTTTGACTTAATTACATAAAACATGTCGATGATCAAAAAAGTTTTTAAAAAAACTTTGAAAAAGTTTATATGAATCACGTACATAACAAATGTGCGTTTCTTCCCTTTCGTATTTTTTCTCTAAACCTCTTATAATTAGTTTTGAAGTTAAAGAATGTTTATAAAAATTAAATTTTTACACAATAAAGTTTTACATAATAAAAAATTCATTTTTGAGAAAAAGTAATATATAAGTATAGCAAGAATAAGTACATAGCAATTTTTTTCCTCAGAACGCATTTTTTAAGCTTAGAAAATTTATTTTAAAATGCTTGTCTGTTAAATTTTGTTTGATGACGTCCCATTTAAGTAGAGGAATTAAAAAAATAACAAAAATTGAAAAAAAAATCAATTTTATGAAATTTAAGAATAATATATAGACATAATTCAAATGTCAATTTCAAGCTCCATTTTTTGTAATTGAAATACATTAAAAAAGTTTTTGTACAATTTCATTTCATCAAGATACTTAAATTTCTATAAGATGAGAGAAAATTGCAAGTTTCCGAATTTATGAACGGCAGTACAGATACACGTTTTTAATATTTCTGGTAATTATATAGGATACAGTATATATATATATA
>NW_017259241.1:1489-6380 GCF_001594045.1 Atta colombica | reverse complement strand
TACGAGTCAAATTCTCGTCATTTGCGGGAGGTTTTAATTTTTTGCTTCAATATGAAGAAATCTGCGGCTGAGGCTCATCGAATGCTCTCAAATATTTATGGTGAGGCTGCTATTAGTGAAAGAACGTGTCGCGAGTGGTTTCAACGCTTCAAAAACGGTGATTTTGACGTCCAAGGTCAATGCTTTGTATTTGGTGGGACCAGCTCGGCGTAGTGTATTATGAACTGTCAAAACCGACTGAAACAATTACAGACGATCGGTATCGAACGCAATTGATGCGTTTGAGCCGAGCATTGAAAGACAAACAGCCGCAATACAACGAGAGACACGATAAAGTGATTTTGCAGCATGACAATGCTCGACCCCATGTTGCGAAAGTGGTCAAGACATACTTGAAACGTTGAAATGGGAAGTCCTACCCCACCCGCCGTATTCTCCAGACGTTGCTCCCTCTGACTATCACTTGTTTCGATCAATGGCCTGGCTGACCAGCACTTCCGGTCTTATGAAGAAGTAAAAAATTGGATCGATTCGTGGATAGCCTCAAAAGATGACCAGTTTTTTCGACGCGGGATTCGTACGCTACCCGAAAGATGGGAGAAAGTAGTGGCCAGCGATGGACAATACTTTGAATCATAAATGTATAACCAGTTTTTTACAATAGTCGAATTTCGGAAAAAAAACGGCGGAAGCAAAGTTGTACACCTAATAGAATGAATGCATTCAGGAATTACGCTCAAAGGGGGGATTGTGTAATTTGAAATGAGGTAAAAATTAAACAAAAATGAGCAAGTTACTAGGTATTGATAAATTAAATTATGAAAATTCGAATGAATTTGTTCAATTTGGAATTTTCATCTCACTTCAAGATACACAATCGATCTCTAGATAATTCTGTAGGCTATAGTATACGTTAGGTATATATTATGGCAGTTCTCGGAATTAATCGGTATGTATACCGACTAAAAGATTGCAATAGTTTTTTTTCTACGGTTTTCGAAATGTAACCTACTCACTAAGCGATTGATCTTTACTTATGGATCTATAAATAAGAACTAATTACTGAATAAGTAGACTGCATTCCAAAACCAAAGAAAAAAATGTTGCAATCTTTTAGTCGAGTGTACATTTCGGGCTAATTTCTGAAGCGCTTACTTTTCCTTCACTATCGTTCAACGACCGAGCCAGATCGCGCATATATCTCAGGAACGCAGTATAAGAAATATGTTGCAACGTACTTGCCAGCAAATTATCATTAAAATATTTTCCTGCCTACGTAATTGTTATTTTTTTAATATTGAACATCATACTAATAAGTAAATGCATTTTAGTGTAATGTACTTTTAAAATATTATTTTAGTATTTTTATATTACATTTTATAAAACATTCGATTTCTTTCAAAGAATTGATCACGCTTTTACGACACAGAATGTAATATCCTATAATATAAAATTTTACTTTATCGTGTCGTATATTTGATTATCTTTTTTATTATTTTTTAGTGGAATAAACCTGCAGAGAGCACTTAAGACATATTAATAACAGAATTTCAAAGATAATATAGAAAATTATTGTTCACATTGTAATTATCATATTGTAATTATTGTCAATTATATTGCAAAATATATATATATTTTTTAATAGTACAATAAAAAAATTTGTGTTAAAGAACAGTGGCAATTTAGAGCCAAAATTTGCCTGTGATGAAAACGTATGAAATCAATTTTTAGATTTGGACGTGCTGAACTCGAATATGAAGTTTAAAATTCTCTAAAGTTCCTCAGATTTTGGAGAATTTTAAGCTTTGCAGCAAAATATTATATTTCCCGATGAACAAATAGTAACTGAATAAGAAACTTCTTTCTATTATAATGATTTCAAAAATTGCAACTTTTTTGCAATGTAAAAGTCAATGTTACACGACATACAATAACATGAACAAAACAAAGATGAATGTCCGTACATACGAGCATGAGCATGAGCATGAATGCGTTCCTGCTTTTTCACTATCAGCTTTTCATTATCAGCATTAGCTTTACCTAAGATATACCACGTGTATCTTGGGTATCTTGGATGTATCTTGGGTAAAGCTAATGCATCTTTGTTTTGTTTATGTTATTGTACACCGTGTTGATATTGCAAAAATTGCAGTTTTTGAAGTCATTATAATAGAAAAAGAGTTCCTTGTTCAGTTACTTTGTTCATCGGAAAATACAATATTTTGCTGCAAAATAAAGATTAAAATAATTCTGCAAAGTCTAGGAAATTTTGTGACAATGTAATTCTTCTGCAAAGAAGAAAAATTGCATTTTCGCAAAGTTCCCTGGATTTTGGATAATTTTAAACTTCATATTCGAACACGTCCAAATATATAAAGATTGACCGATTTCATATGTTTTCATCACAGGCAAATTTTGGCCCTAAACTATCATTCTTTAATACATTTCACATATCTCAAACGATTCACTCAAATTTTTGTGTTAATTTAACATAAGATGAATATATTAGAAAATAAAACAAATATTATTATATATAAAAAATTAATACAAGAAGCGTAATATTTTGACACAATTTAAAAATAAATTTTATGTTAAATTGGCACATTTATAATGTTAAATTTAACTGAAAGTATCCATAATACTATTTTTACATTTTTAGTTTAGACAATATAATATGATATTTAACATGTGCAATATATAGATTTAACAAATATTTATTGTAACAAAGAGAAAACAATACAAAATATCTGTATCATTTTACATATATAATTAGTTGTACAGAACATATTTCTTCAATAAAATTAACATTTATAATATATTAAGTTAACACACACATTTTATTCATTTATTTTTAGAATTTATGTTTTAAAACTACATTATTTTTATGTTATCTGTTTACTTACTTACAAACTGTGTTATTTTAACACTGAGAATTAAATTTTAATTTTACACAAAATATTCAAATAACACAATCATGTTATATTAAATTAAAACTCGGATATTTAATTAAAAATTTAACACAAAATTTTTACAAGAATTTGAGTAGACCGTTTCTAACACAAATACAAAATTTTTACTGTAGAAAATTTGATTTAAGTAAGAAATTAACAATTATAACAAAAAACAAATTAAATCTGAACTAATGAGAGTCAGTGCGAACGAAAGTGCGCAATAAAATTTTACAAATAAATTTGTTAATCGATACGAAGTGTTGATATCATCTTTATTTGAAATCTTGAAAATTCTTGAACGTTTTGATTCTCTTTGGAATTTTCGTCAGCAATCTTCTTAATTTATACTAGATTTCGCGGACGGTCAAGATAGAGTCAATCGCGCTGACTCTCATTAGCCCAGATTTAATTGGTTTTCTTGTTATTTTAAGGAGAGAGAGTCCTTGTTTAACATATTTATTATTAACAATTATGTAAGAAGGAAATTATTATTAATGCATATTTCTTATAATCTCCTAAGATAGAGGAAAGGCCTCTATTATGAGATACTGAGTTTATTTCGGGTAAATGCTAGAAATCTATGAATAGAATTTTAAAAAATAATAGATCATTTAGAAAGGAATTTAGTAAGCTTTAAAGTAATGTTAAGTAAAATTTAATTCAAATTTTATTTTTTTTATAAATTAAAGAAATGTAAGAAGTGAGCAAATCGCAAAAGTAAAAAAATTATGCTCCTAATACAAGATGTCCGATAAATCGATAATAAAACACAAAGTACATCAGTATTGCAATTAAAAACTCTATTTAATGTTTCTAAAATATAAATAAACACAGCCAGTGCACGTGCAAAATAAGTATGCGATGCATTGTAGCTGATTCGTCTTGAAGTAATTGGAATCTGTATCGCAGAAACAGGCATTCGATATTTATTTCAATTGTCCTTTTTATTATTGTATAACATTTATACTTCAGCAACGATTTTCATTATAACATAGGAGTTAAGTTATTTTATATTAGAAATACTTTAGGTATTTCAAGTTTTGGAACGTAGCCTAATAATGAATTTTCCACTAAATAATTTTCAATCCAAGAACAATAAATTCATGGTGGAACCAATAGATAGCGTTTATTAGCGAAAACGCCGCTATCTCATAATAGGGGGCTTCCTCTACATGCCGCGTGCAATCTGAAGGCTCATTCATCAAGTAATGAACGGTAGTGGGGGAAAATAGGCGGCGCTTCAAGAATCGGAATGTGCAACTAATTCCGAGCACTGTACTATAGCAAAAGTGTACATTAGAATTAGGGCCATGGCACACAAAACTTAAGGCAGCAAGACGTAAACAGTAAGGAAATCAACATGTAATTAGAGTGACCATTTATATTATACTCTTTTTCCCGCTTTTTCGGACATTCGAAAGCTTTCATATTGAACGAGTGTTCAAGGTGAACTCTTTTTGTATTACTTTTGGGACTTGGAAGCGAGCGAGGAAATCGGAAGTTATTGAGATATTTCTCCAAAAAATTGAGTTTCTACATTCTCGCATGCCGAGTGGCGAGATAGGGACATGCTGTTGTCACATTTCAACCATTTTCAGTGCGGACTAGTGTTCGTGTACATAGATTTATGCATGTATATACGTTTACCTTAAAAGTTTCTCTCTTTAGAGAGCACGCGCGGAGAGTCATATTTACAGGTTTTATGCGATTTTTAACCTTCTAGTGCAATTGTAGCTGGAGAAATACCTTAAGTCACTGTGACACTGTCACACATGAATAGAATGATCAGACGTCCAGTTTTTTTCGAACATGTGCTTTTCTTTTAAAGGGATATCCAGATAGGTTTTTAGCATGTTTGAATGTCATTCTGAGACAGAGAAAGACAGACAGACAGAGAGAGAGAGAGAGAGAGAGAGAGAGAGAGAGAGAGAGAGAGAGAG
>NW_017259241.1:0-1389 GCF_001594045.1 Atta colombica | reverse complement strand
GAGAGAGAGGGGGGGGGGGAGGCGGCAATTATTAAGTTCATCGCAAATAAAATACATAATAATGTATTATAAAATTACTACGTAACAAAATTAGAACATTATTAGGTATTATATTACAGTCATTTTTTTGATAATATTAAATATATTTTTATATTCTTAGGATTTTTAAACTCTTTCTCTTCTACTTATATTGAGTTCAAATACAATTTATTTTATAATTACGATATAACTACGATTTAACCTTTTTAATTCAAAATATCCTCTTTTTTGTTTTACTTTTGAATCGTAATGTGCTACTTTTGTACTATTTTTCAATTAGGAATGTTCTAGATTAGATCTGGTCACTCTAACATGTTGGATTGATTAATGCTTATATGATGACCTCTATATTATGGACTCTACTATGATTGGTTAATTCGCTTACTATTTACGTTTTACTTCTGAAGGCTTCTTTAGGCTCGTCTACATGACAAGGCGCAAGAGCAGGCGTAAGCTTAAGCGTAGATGCAAGAAGTCCGCGTCATGCTTTTCTACACGGGCGACGCAGGCGCAAAATAAGCGTAAAATGCATACGAATGTTTAAACATTGTTGTCGTTGATACAAACAGGTGATGAAAAATAAACTGCTGTGATTTTTTTTATATTTGCTAGCGATATTTTAATATAAAATTGTGTATTGGGATATAACGTTAATGAATGTACGGATACACATTACACGTTCTTTTGACAGATTATTCCCTATTAATCCATTATTATCACCTTCTTCATTATCAGGAGACACGAGTAGTGTCTTGATAATAATTTTGTTTGTCCATGTTTTTAGGATATCCAAATCGTGTAAACACGTATAACATAATCGCACCTAGCAAAAACATCTAGCGTAACGTGGGCACAAACATTGGAAATAAAATTAATTTATTTTCGTTGCCACGCCACTACGACCAGGAGCAATTCTTTTGAGTCTGCGCCTGTGCCCTACGTCGTGTTACGCCTTATCGTGTGCCTTTTATGTGTCATGGCCCTTACCTGGGTACAATTCCTAAACATATTCCTTTTCAAAACCAACATTGATTGTGAGAGAAAAATGTTTGTTACTATAATTATATATTACTATAATTATTATTATTACTGCTATAATAATAATAGCAGTAACTATGTGTATAATATACCAAAGTAAATGTTCTCTCTCTCTCTCTCTCTCTCTCTCTCTCTCTCTCTCTCTCTCTCTCTCTCCTCTCCCTCCCTTTCTTTCTTCTCTCCCTCTCTCCTTTCCCCCCCTCCCCCCCTCTCTTTTTTTTTCTCTCTCCATTATATAAGATATATTTTAATATTATTGAATGTCCTTTTAGTGACATTCTTTAAGCAATTTAAAATAAATTAATAATTTTC
>NW_017259240.1:2550708-2551590 GCF_001594045.1 Atta colombica | reverse complement strand
ATCTGTAATCGCTGAAAATTATTGCTACTGCTACCAGATATTTTATAATAAGCAATGAAGTTAATTCGACCAAACGTTTTGTTACAATTAACATTTATTCATTTTCGTTATCAGGAGATCCAGCAGTTTTTTTCTAAAAAGTGTTCTCACAAACTAAAGTTAAGTTTTTTAATGCTTATATTACATAGGCGCTTTTAATAATGTTACATGAACAATATTATGCAGATTAATTGCTATTTCGAACTTGTTTATTGCTACAGAAAGACTTTATCACGATATGACGACATGCAGATAATGTGGAATGCATCAAGGGATAATGTTGAACGGATTCTTCTTGTGAATGTTTATTTTAAATGCTAATATTTATTGTACGTTAAATTTAAGATTCAAAATTTAATTTTATTCTTGTGCGTAATAACATTCAATAATGCTATTATATTTTTTGTGTTATAGTACAATAAAAATGTGAAGTTTTCTATTTTTTTTTATCAGTATACATAAACAAATTTGGACTTCATTTATTGTGTTATTTATTATTATGATCTAAATTTCATCGGTATTCCATATTACATTCCATTTTTTAGACCCTCCTCCCATTTTCCCACTTTTTACTTACTTTACTTGTTCCTTAAAATGTATAATTATCGAAAAATAATGCATAACGTAATTTTATTAATAATTTTCCGATTTAGTTATTCATTTTCTTTCGAAAATATGTGCATAATATATTATTGTTATAAATATACATAATTATTTGTTATTCGAATACTTGATAAGAAACTTTAACGATAAAATCATACGTAAATCAGAATAATAATAATCGATTTTATTCTAAAATTATATTTATAATAATAATTAGCAAATGTCAAAATTAATTTATTA
>NW_017259240.1:2537785-2549343 GCF_001594045.1 Atta colombica | reverse complement strand
GTAGGTCTTATTCGGCTCAGGTACCTTAATTCCATTTAAAAAAGATTATTATCATATCTTTTTGCGTCTCTGTTTGGAAAAAAATCGTGACCAAAATATGCCCTCGAATTGTTGCACTCTAGAAAACTTTTTTTTAAATTTTTTGTACTTTTTGAGATATTACAATGTGAAAATTAAACGATGCACACTGTTCATCTCTCTCTCTCTCTCTCTCTCTCTCTCTCTCTCTCTTTCTCTCTCTCTCTCTCTTCTACACACATACATACATGTGTGCATACGTGTATAATATTTTTTAAAAAATTACATTATAATCCATATACATTGCTTGCGATCCTCAGTTTCAGATATTCGTTGACACATTAAATTGAATCTGTTTTGTCTTCTATAGTCTGCATTATTTTCAAAAAGTTCAGAATAGAATATATGTAAATGATGATTGATTTGATGAAATTTAAAGCTTAAGCATCTGAATTGAATGAAAGAGATTTAATTATGTTTTTTATTAAAATTGTAATATATAATAATAATATATGTATATTATTATTATGTTAATGAATAATTAAAGTCAGACTAGATTAGGATGTTGTTATTGGTTTTTTATATTTTATTACATTTTATATTTACTATATACGAATAGAATAAAATTTTATCATTTTCTCATTTAGGTTATTTTATATATATTCTTTATAATTTCAATGCTAATATTGATAAAATCTTATATAAAATTATAGTACTTAATAGTTTAAAAAATCTTTAAATGTTTCACACAGACAACATTTTGAAGTACACTATCAATAAAAATAACTTACAAAATAAAAAATAGTTTACAAATTAAATGTTCACATATATACTAACCCAACGATAGTTTCCCAAATTAGAGCACTTGAAATATATACAAATAGCAGAAAACAAAAATCAAAAATAGTATGTATATTCATATAATGAGTAAATGTCAATAACCAGTAAATAGGTTCTGGAAAGTAATAAAATATATGTATACTACATCCGATTATTATTCGAATTATCCATTTACGCAGACGTTGGTATTTCTTTGGCGCATTGACTGCTTCCATTGTGTCGTCCACTAAGGAAAGTTCGTGCAAGCACATTTTCAATTCCTTTAAAAAATCATATTAATTAATCATGCATCAAAAAAGAAAATTATATTTGAATAAAAATTGTTGCAACGTGTCTAGAAAATGTGATGGTAGATAAAAAAATTATAAGAAAGATTAGTATTCGAAACACAAAATTACAAATATTACGATAAAAAGCTATTCGGAAGAGTAATACAAATACAAATATTAATTTTACTAAACAGATTTTGATTACATTAAATAAGAATATAAACATAAAAATTGATTTGTTCAAAAATTTTTTATAAAGAACCGCACAAATCTTATGAAAAATGTGTTTCGAACAAATTGCTTTAAATTTTAATATTTAATTTATAGTTCACGTCAAACTGATTAAAATTCTTCACGATCACAAACTTTCAAATGTCTTACTTTTTGTTCTAGGACCTCAGAAAGTTTTTACATTTTATATGAATAAGTACATAATATCGAAATAAATCTTTTTTCACTTGTATATGTATCAATGACAGAATTGGTTAAGTTAATGTTTTTTTTAAATTAAATTAAGTTTAAATTAATGACTTATAAAATTAATAAATATAAAATTAAGTTAAAAGTTGAAGGAATAAAAAATTGACTTATAAAAGTTAGACTTAATAAGATTGATTTAACTTAAGTTTAAAAAAAGTTAAGGTAATTATTTAGTGTAGGGGACTATTCCCCAATGACCTTGACTTTGACATATATACGTCTAAGGTCACTGAGAGTTATGACTTTGACAACATATGTCAAAGTAATTAGTCAAGGTAATTAGAGGATAATCCCTTATAGTAAATATCTAATAAAATTAATTTTAAGAAAATTATTTTTGAAATTAGAATGTCTTAATTTTTCTTAAAATGAGATTACTTTAAAAAACACTTACAAATATAGATTATTAATCTAAAAAATAAATTTAATTTTATATTCACATGTAAGTTAGTTATATAAAAGAGTCACATCATAAAATATTTTCAAAATCTTGTGAGAGAGAAGGGTATATACGTTTGCATTATTTCTCTTTCTTTAACTTCTAAAACTGCATGTTTACGACTACATCGACTAGATATTTGTTACAAAAATATATACATAAAAATATATACATAAAAATTTAGAAAATGAGTGGACGTGCATACTATTCCACAACAATTCTTCATCTAAGACTCATTTTATATTATATATTGCTGAAATATAACATTTATGATACGAGTATCTAAAATTAGTGTGATTTAAATATATAAGCGGGAATTGACAAAAGCGAGTCAACAAAAACTGGCTATCGTATGGTGTGATTCTTATTATAGATCTCTCATTATAAAATCATTCTCAATTCTTCTTCAATTAATCTTCAATTAATTCTCTAATGTTTGACTTTATAGAAAAAAATATTAGCATTAAGAGAGATAGAAAAATGTTTAATTTAAAAAAGTTAATAAATTAAAGTTTAAAAGTAACTAAATTAAGTTAAAAATTATTAACTTTTAAACTTTTTTTTAACTTTTAACGTTTTAATTAATTACTACCAACCCTGATCAATAATATGTTTATGATTTTAGTTTTGCACTATTTTTTAAAATTGTATAGAATAAACGACATGAACATGACGCGTTTCATTCCTTTGACTTTTGACATGCGTGATTTATATGAATTCCCTTGCTTCTCACAGAATAGAGTGCTTGGTTTTTATAAGTCATCTTGCCTCTTTAGAAATCCTAACACGCTTTTTGGAAAAAATAAAGTAAAAAATAAAGTAAAACTATTTTCAGGATATTTTATACTGTAACAATATTTTATAAAATATTACAAAATATGATACTTTTTCGTGATATTATGTCTGACAGACATAATATTTTTCTGTGACATATATGTTTATACTATATATATCTATGATGAATATTACACACACAATATTTATAACTAAATTAATAAAAAAGATTTATTTTGACTATTTTTCCGTATAAGATGTGATGATCTTTCGAAGGTTCTGGAGCAAAATCTAATTTAGATATTTGTGCCTATGAGGACTTTTAGTAAGCTTGACATGAGTTAGATATTAAAAGATATTAAAAGAAAAGTTATTAAAATTTGAAGCAGTTTGATCAAAACCCTTTTTCCTTATGATTTGAGTTTTTAGAGTTCCTTGTATTTGCTTATAATTATGAGATGAAGACGCCTTTAATGCTCTCAAGAGAAAAGTGATTTAAAAAAAGTTAAGAAATTTTAATAGTGTAATTAGGGACTATGAATACTTATAAATCATTTACCTTAAAATAAAAGAAACTAACAGGTATACATGTAATCATGCTGGTTAATATTAAGAAATGTAACCAGGCCATTGCATTAGTTGATCTCATAAAAAAAAGTCTGTAAAAATCGGGATAATAAACGAAGTACGAAAAAAAGCCCAATAGGACTAAGGCATACAGGCAAGAGAGATGTGGCCTAGGATGTCCAAGAGGATATTCGAACAAACCAAAACCGAAGAACGAACCAAAGATCATTAATGGTGCCAGTGCAGCCTGTAGCGTCTCCGTCATGCTTTTCAGGTCGTTGGTAATTAATTTGAACTAATTCTTGCTGCACGAGACACAAACGTGTATTAATTTATAAGATTTTGTAAGAGTTCCCTTTTTATAAGAATTCCAGAAACAATTTTTGCAAATCCTCTAAAAAAACTTTGTGAAAATTACTGTGTAAGGTGTTTATATTTCAGGATGAAGTACACATCAACTAACAAGTACTGAATGATATAAACACTCAGATGATCTAGATTAGCTTGCTTGATAAATTTTTTTTTCGTGTGTATTATTACAGATTATAAACGACGATAAACGTAACTGTCATAATATTGTTATTATGTCTTTACACTAGGATCCAAGGAATTTATTGAATGACTTTATCTACACTTGTAACGTGTCATCTTAAGAATTGAAGCTAATAATTTTGATGAAATGCTTTATGAATAGTATGTAGAAGTTAATGCGCACAGTATGTTTTTATAAATTTAAGCTACGTAAATTAATTTTTATAATAATAATAATATAATTTATTAAGAATTATTCATAATTAAGAATAATAGTTATTCAGTCTTGAAACGCAAACTCTCTACTGAATTATCGCAGTAATATCACGAGTTAAATTAACTAGCAATTTAACAATTTGATGCTTTTTTTGCATTTAAAAACGATCTTAATAGTGTTAAGTGACAAAATCTGTAAGTAATTAATTCTTATTGCGAAAAATACTTGGCTGAGAGTCGAACCCGGATCTCTTAGGAATGCAAGAAATCCACATTTGAATCACGACCGAGATAATATTTTTGCAAAAAAATTAATTATTATACAGATTTTAATATGCCACGCAGCATTATTAAGATAATCTAAGATGAAAAAAAAGCATCAATTTGTTAAATTGCTAGTCAATTTAACTCGTAATATTACTGCGATAGTTTGATAGATTTTAAAGATCGAAAAATCATTTCGGCGCGTATTTTAAAGGACTATGTATACGTAATACATGAATATTACGTAGTATATAAATACGTATATATAAATTCACATAGATTCACACAAGCATTTAAGATCTAGCTAGACCGTTTAAGGTATTGATTTATATAGATTGTGTTTCTCTCATATATATGATCCTATAAGATATAAATAAATATTTATTTATTAAGAATCCATTTATGAGAATTTAAGTTAATTTAGTTTTTGTCTTGTGACTCATTGTTAAAATTTAGCATTCAAGATTTGAATGGAAAAATAAGAATGGCATAGGTACTGACTTATATAGATTTAAAATTGGAAAAAAAGCATACGTTCAATATAATATTACTGTTATAATGGGAGATCGGGACTAATTGTCATTCAAAATAGATTGTCAAAAAGTTAATAATTCAATTACCATGTGACAGAGCATTTATTTCTTTTGACTCTAGATTGCGGATATAATATTAAATTACACAATAATACACAATAACAAAATTTAACTAAAATTGTTGTTATGTAATATTGTTTGCCACAAAAGCGTCGCGGATATTATTTACAATAATTTGAAGAAATTAAAGTTGGTGGTTAAATTTGTCTTACCCCTTTCTTGCGTTTTTATTAGATTTTGGTATTATTATTAATCGCGATTTAACTGTAATCGTGGGAAATATGATTATCCCTTAGTCTAGTCGATCGAATATAGTATACGTAATCAATTTTGGAGAAAAAAAAGGCAGGAGTTAAGTATCACCTAATTATATGTATATGCCATTTTTTCGTTAAATCAGAATTTCATATTGAGATCGAATTCATACAGAATGACCAATGGAATCAAGCAATCGAATGGTTAATTACTTGGCAACATGTGGGCCGAATAAAATGAATCAAATGCCAATTTAAAGAAAAAATTTATCGATTTTATTATCATACATGTATATAAACATATAAACGATATGTAATTATTTAACAATAGAAACATTACAAAATAAAGGACAAAATATATGTTTGCGTATGACTCATGTCCCCTTTTTCTGTCTTTTTTTTAAGGAAAAATTTCTGCTGACGTCTACATTCATGGTCGTGGTTCATGCCTTGTGGGCACTCGGCATTATACTTACACTAATAGTTTCATTATTAATGCTCCTATTATTTATAAGAAAGAGATTATTTCTGTTTATTTGAGTGATGAGTGTGTGATCCATATCGTCGGACGCCACTTGAACAAGACGCGAACGTGACACCATTAACTCATGTGCGTATTTTTACTCCTCTTTTGATAATGTTTCAATTGTCAAATAATTATATATTTTTTTCATATATGTGGTAATAATAAAATTGACAAGTTTTGTCCACAAAGTCACGTTTAATTTATTTTGTTCGACTTGTTGCGAAGTAATAATATAGCTTCAACTCATTCCCGTTGATGATTATGTACTTCTGCAGAATTATCGAATAATGTTTTCCTCTTAATTATGGGTGCTTTCCGTTTAATGCATTTATTATCATTGTTGTTCATCAAATGCAAATAAATGGAACATCATGCACGTTATGCGTGAAACAGAATGCGTCATTTATGTACTCTCTTTATATATCAGGTACTTATTACAAAACAATATAACATACAGAAATTCTAATAAATAATTGCAATAACTTTTATACACTACTCAAAACTACGCAAAAATATTAAAGAATCACCTAGTCCATCCTCAAAAATAAGTAAATATTCAAAAAAATGTAACTTCGTCAAAAATGATCATAACAAGATTTAAAAGAAAAATATTTTAAAGTTTGAAATCTTTACTTTCGAAATCGGTAATTGATATTTCGATATAACTGACTTTCACGGAGCTGTACAAACAGAAATGGATATCCGCAAATCTGAAAATTTTGTACAAAGGAGGGAGTGTAAAAAAGGCCAAAATTGGCCCTGAATGGACACTTTTAAAACCTATGCATTTTATTGTCATTTTCTGTACATTCATGAAAAAAAGCTTAATTATTCAGGTAAGCTTGGGAAATCTTCCAAAAATAATAAAATAGGTTGTTAAACGCTCTGCAAGAAACTCATTTTATTTCTAATAAACGATAGAATTTAAAATTAATAATGTTTATTTACATCTAACACAAGTTGGATCATGAAATACTATAAGAATATTTTATATATATATATATATATATACAGAATGATCCACTTAAATCGAACAACTTGAATATTTCGCATATTTTTGATGATACAAAAAAATGTTTCAAATGAAAGTGGAAGGATTTTCTCGAGGGAGACGTATTTTGGTCATGTTAGTTTTTTTTTAGATGGAGGTGCCAAAAAGATATGAAGATTACCTCTACTTTTTTAAATGGAATTGTATGATTTTTTTTTACACAATGATTTTTTCATTTTATGAAAAATACTTTTTCGTATATCAAACCTCACAGGGTAATGTCTACGTTTTTGTGATTCTTTTCCATATTTTATTACATGAATTAGACAAAGACGAATAATCAATTTTGATTGTATAAGTGGTAAAAAAAAATAAGATATGATAAATTTATGATTGATCTTACAATTGGTCAAATGATAAAAGTAAATAATGTAAAATTAAAAAAACAGAATATACAAAAATTAAACACATGAAGTGCACTATAGATTTTCAATATTTGCAATAAATAGCGAAACCGCAGTTTAATAAAAACTTTTAAAATCGTTTTTAGCCTCTTTGACGCTATTCTTCTAAAAATTGTGACGATTAGTTAAATTTAGTCAATGAATTCATGTTCAGTACACAAAAATATATTTATATCTTTAATAATTAATATACAAATTACGAAATAATTTTTGTCCACGAATAAACTATTTAGCATTGATTTATTTGATATACATACACGTTTTGTAAATAATGCGAATTATATAAACATTTATACATTAATTTAAAAAAATGAATTTAATCAAAAAAATACTTTATATTTAATATAATCATAGATATGTCAATAATTTTATAAGCATTTTTATATGTATTTAATAAATAATGTAATAAGAAATTATTTAATATATCTATTTATTTGAAACATACTTATATTACAACAACATTACAGTAATCTATTTGAATTTAGTATAATTATTTGGTAATCAATTCATATGTAATTGTACTTATTTAATGTATATACTTATTTAATATACTGTTTTTACTTATTTTTTGCATAACGATCTTGTATTTATAAATTTTAATTGATTGTAAAGAGAAAATATACTTGACACAAAATATACTTGATGCAATTCGTTTTATAATTTTAATTTTCTTGAATTATTATTCACTTGCAATTTCTGAAATGATTCCGGAAGCAGTTTATGCATAACTTTAACTGTTTAATTTCTTGGATTCTATTTTCGGCGGAGAGATCCAAGAATTTATTGCACAAATATATAATGTTCCTGGCACAGATAATATTTTTTCTCTTGAAAAGTCGTTAACAACAATGTTATGTTTTGCGATTTTTAACTGAATGATAACAATCGCTGTTTGTCGTCATTCTTCTCATGATTGTTAGTTCTCGCCCTGTTCGATGTACCCTCCTTTTCACTCAAAGTCGCTCGCTCTAATACTTAACATTGACAAAAACTCCATTATATAACTTACTGTTATATTTTCCACTTGTTCGATATACTCGTCTCCTTGTGGCACTGTCCAAATTCTTCTCAGTTAGATATGTTATTAATCTTCCTCACGATTCCGTCGGAAGTTTCATTGATTGTAAAATGCAAATGGAAGTGTGTTTCTATGATTGCTCTTGCGGACTTCCGATGTATTCACGGCAACTCGAACAAACATGGATGTGCTGCGAATAATTCTTCGTATCGTTGTTTCAATAATTTCCAAGCGACCAAGTAATTCTGCTCAGATGTTTCAATAGATTATTTTTGCTGCAGGGCCATTTAATCTAACTAAATATTGGTGCTTCTGCACATTGGATAATTCGCTATTATGTATTAGCATTTTAAAGATATGCATATCTGCATATCTTTGCATATCTTTTCTATTCTTTGATATTTCCATTGAATGTTGGCAATTTAACTTGATTAATTGTGCCCGGTTGTGTGTTAATCGCTCTTGCTTTTGTTGCTCCAATACTTTTGATAGCGCATCGCCACCGCTGTTGTCGTTTATTCGTTTCGTCAATTGTTACTGTTTGTTGTCCCAAAATTTGCGCCAAATTTTTGTTTTCTCATTTTTCATCTAGATGGCGAAATCATCATATGGAATTTTTAATTTCTCAATGCACTACAATAATGCTGTCTTTATTGTAAAATATCTATCATCAAATTCCGCTTCTTCTGCTGCATCTCTCTGCTGGTATTCTTCTTCTAAAGGCACTATTAATTGCTCGCCTGAACTGCGATCGCCTGAAATCTTACGCTTCTTTTTAATCCTTTACGTTTTAGAGACATGTCTCAATTTCTTCTCTCATCATGATTCCAGATCACTGGCTATCTACGTCACAAAATTATTTGCTGATGTTACTTTGCCCTTTAATTTTTCTCGTTGTCTTTGCAAATGATCTGCATCATTCCGTCTGTTGAATCGCTGCCGATAGCTCAATCGATTTCCATTTTTCATGTGATTCGAAAAATATTCGATAACAGTCGTATCGATCAAAACGCTTTCCTTCTAATTTCTTCTACTCAAACGTATGTACATGCGCAGACAGCCAATATAATTCCTTTGGTAGATCATCAAATATAAACCGTTTTATCATCGTAAATATACATTGAATGTTACAGTATCACATTGGGATATAAGCAGGATTCTATCAAACCCAACTGAAAAATATTTAAAAAAGCTTAATATGATGTAATATTGATATAATCTAATCTTTACAATATAGTCGAGGGTGGGCAAAATATTCAAAAAATTGTATTTAAATACAAAATACTCTCAAAAAAATATTTCAAAACGAAATACAAAATACTCTCAAATAAAAATGTATTTAATACGTATTTAAATATGTATTTTAAGTACATATTGTATTTCAATTATTATCCATCCCTAGTTGAGACAACGCAGAGATGCATTCCATTTTATGCATGATGTGCATGATGTATCATTTATCTTTACGAAATGTAAGGATAAATAATGCGTCATGCGTGAAATGGAATATACTTTAGGTTGAGTTAACAATGTGCGATTTTGATTTTCATCAAAAAAATATTTACATAATTTAAATGTACTTAGTACTTACAAATTTAAAATACAAAATACTCTCAAAATACTATCATATACGAAATAAAAAAATGTATTTAAATATATATAATTCAGAATATAGTAGAGTACCAAACATTATAGTTGTAAAATCCCGAAATTGTCATAACAACTTGAAATTTTATTTAATTGAAATACATTTAACTGTACACGTTGTTGTCGAAACATAATCAAAAAGTTATTCTCTAAGAGTAGATGATTTGTTACACGATGTGACAAAAAATCATTTTTCTTCTAATTGAAGTGCAGTATATTCCTCGAAAATTTTTTTGCGCTACAAATGATGCCCAGCATGTCAAGATTTTTAATTGGATTGAAAGGAGCGTTTATGGTTGCACTTTTTGCAAAAAAATTAAATTCTAAATAAATTGAACAGCACATGAAAATATAATTCAAGAGTTTTCAAACAAACATCATGATATAGCTGTTCGTATGATTTTTTTATCATGATATAGCTGTTCAAATGTTAAATTCTTATGCATTACACTTTTTATCTTTTAAAGAAAAATGATATAAAAATGTTTATATTTAGATGTACTTTTAAAGTTTAATTGGAGAAGGATCAATAAAATGGGTTTTTAGGTTCATCATCGATCAGTCTCAAAGTATGTCATTTTATTTTTCATCCATTCATTCTTCTGTCCAAGACTCACAACATCTTGAATTTTTTTTTAAAATGATTTGATGAGGAATAACCATTTTTAAGTTTCTATTTTACATGAGTTTTTTTGTACTTTAGAGCAAATCAATGCGTTTCATATTTTAAATATTGCTCGTACAAGCACAAACTTCCCTAAAACTGCACATATATATGCACTATAAAATATGTTAGAGCCATCATTTTCCGTGAGATATTTGACCTTCAAAAAGAAATTTATTCTTTATATTTTCTTTTATGTTTGTGATCCTAGAAAATATAATCCTGTTTTTCCTGAATTTATTTCAAAAAAACAGGAAAAAAGGTAAAAGTCAATTAAAACTTATAAAATAGAAAATAAAAGACTGCCACCTGTGAATTGTGCCTGCGCTGCGTTCAATTATTTTAAACTTCTACATGTTCAGAATAATGATTTTTCAGTGACCTATACTTTGATTATTCAGTAATTCTAATGACAGTACATGATTTAATACAATGATTCTCTCAAAAAAATTATTTCGAGATCTTGCCTTAACTGGCCAAATCATTTCGACATTTTATCTTCACTGATCGCCGGATCATTTCGATGATCCGAAAATGGAAATAATCCGGTCAGTGAAGGCAAGACATCGAAATGAAATCATTTTTGAAAAAAAACCGTGTCAGGGTATTATGAGCCTTGGGCTGCGTTCCATTTTACGCATAATGTGCATAATATATAATATATATTTTATACTTGTTTGACTCGGCGAACGACAAGGATAAAATGATACATCATGCGCATTATGCATGAAATGAAATGCAACCTTAGACAGAAGAATAAAACGACACACTAATCGGTGATAGGTCCATCTTATTAAATCCTTCTCCTTTTTGTACCCCGGTCTCTCTCTTACCTGTATGAAAGTAATAAGAAAAGCTAAAGCTGTACATCTGAAAAAATATAATTTCATTACTTAATAAAAATGTTTGTGTTAAATTATGTATAAAACTAAAAGAAAATTTTTGTATATAATATAACCATGAAAGGTAAACAAATAATTGAGAAGTGAATCCAATATAATTG
>NW_017259240.1:2517076-2537685 GCF_001594045.1 Atta colombica | reverse complement strand
CGTTTACAATTTCATTTAATATAGAACATACCTGGCAAACGAAATTATATCCATAGTTGAAATATCCCACTCCAAATTTTATTTTCTTGAGTTTTATTTGCAATATAAATTGTAAAATCTAATTGAAATTAAATAATTAAATGAAACATTAGATATATACTTTCATGAAAGTTCAGATACACGCATAAATTCTATTAACGATAATGTAAAAAATTGAGTTACTGTTAAATAAAATATCAAATGTGCTACATTGATAGGTTGTTCAAAGAAGCAATCTATTTCTTAATTAAATAACATTTTGTTATTTTAACTTCAATATGTGTGAAAATCCATTCATTTTTTAATTTCAGAGTAGAGTAAATAGTGTTCATATTAATAATTTAATTTTAGTCAAATTTAATATAAATAATATAGGAAATCTCATTTGTCTAATTTCGTATATTATTTTAATTTTGAGAATCCATAACTAGTAATTCTTATTAAATTTAATATATTCTCTTGAATTAAACCATTTAACTGCATTATTTTAAGTTAACGGCATATTGAAAAAAATCAATGGCAATCTATAGAAATGATTGAAAATATCTCAAATTGAATACAATTCAACATTATGAATTTAATAGAAGATATATTCTTTTATATATTTTAGATTGTGACGCATAGCATTAATTGCAAAATGTTTTATAAAATGTTTTCAATTTTATACACTAAAATGCATATTGTTTATTTTGTAGGACAATGATAATCATTGATAATAAATTACAAATATTCGCTTTTGCGTAAAAAAAAGTTTTATAAAACTTTCTAGCTTATAACTTTCTACTGTAGCGTTAGCATATACGAATAAGTATCCTAATATTTTAACGCGACGCTTAGATAACACAGTTGCTGTTTTAATTATAATGAACAAAAACGGACGCTTGACAAATTACATAACAAAAAAAAATAACATAATTGCTGTTTTATAATGTCCCAACTTTTTTACATAATCATTCTATGAAATTTGTGCATATGTCCGAACTTTTATGAGCGATAGTAAAATTACTCATAAAACAATTAAAATTCTATATAAAATTTTGTTGTGATTATTTACCAATTCACGTAACTCATCATCGAGGTTATAATTAAACAATTTGTGAAGAATTGTTTCTCTCTCGTTTATCTGAAATTATTTTTATTTAGGGTCTTTCAATAGGGACGCTCGAAATTTGTTAGATCATAATAGCCATGTTGTTAAAGTGATATCTATCAAATTTGTTGTGAATTGTTTAGTAGTGTATGGCAAATTATGTGTGGCATGGAAGGTCATAGTGTTAAGCAACGTGTGCAAATCATAAAATTTTATTATCAAAATCAGTGCTCTGTTCGAGAAACGTTCCGCGCATTACGTGATTTTTATCCTCGCCATAATCGTCCTGCCGAGTCGACTATTCGACGTTTGGTGGCCAAATTCGAGTCAACCGATTTGATAAATAATCAGCCAATACCAGTACGCCGAAACGCAAGAACTGCTAAAAACATCGCTGCTGTGCGTGAGAGTGTACGAGAAAACCCGAGGCGGTCAATCGTCGTTCACAAGAACTTGGCCTTTCTGCGACTTCAACTTGGTGAATTTTGCGTCGGGACGTATAATTATAGATATGTCAATAATTTTATAAGCATTTTTATATGTACTTAATAAATAATGTAATTAATAAGAAATTATTTAATATATCTATTTATTTGAAACATACTTATATTACAACAAATATTACAGTAAGTTATTCGAACTTAGTATAATTATTTGGTAATCAATTCATATGTAGTTGTACTTATTTAATGTACTGTATATTTAATGTACTGTTTTTACTTATTTTTTACATAACGACCTTATATTTATAAACTTTAATTGATTTTAAAGAAAACACAAAATACTTGATGCATTTCGTTTTATAACTTTAATTTTCTTAAATTATTATTCACTTGTATATATCGATCTTCAAATAAATGAAAAAGTATTATCTATCTTAATGAATCAGTCTTTATAAATATTTCTGAAAATACAAGAGAAGCCGTCATAATATATTATACAATATATATTATATAATATTACATAATTAAATAAGATTTATAAAACTAAAAAAAAGTTTAAATATCGTATGTCCAGCTAATTTAGAAATTACCAATGTAATAATTAATATACAAAATACAATTGTATATAACGCAATTATTTTCGACTACAGACATCAGGGTTTAGTCTGCAAGATTCAAAGAAATCATAAACTTTAAATTTCTGTATAAGTATTAAAACTATTAATGGAATAGTCCATTTTGTCCATTTGTTCCGATGATCTTGAAGTGCTTGGCGGGGATCTGTATTCATATAAAATGTGACTTTAAAAATAGAAAAAGTAATAGAATGTTATTAGTAGTGATAGAATGTTATTTAATATTACAATTATATTACTGGATTAATAAGCAAAACATGTTTTTTAACAATTTTTTAATGAATTTAAATGTAGTTTAGTAAAATTTTGTCAATATTAATAAATTATAAATTTAATATTTTATATTTAAATTTTATATTTGTGATTTATTAATGTATTGCGTATATAAAATTATATTTATAGTTGTTAATTGTATTTATAGTTATTGTATTGTTATTTATTGTTGGGAAACTATTATGCTATGTCAGATAAATAACGTTCAGCTCTAATTCAATCGTAAATGCACAAATGTAAAAAATTTATTTTGTAAAATAAAAATGTAAAATTGAAAAAAATAAAAAAGAAAAAAGCGTATAGAATATTCAATTTGATGCACTTTTATCATATGTAATATACAATGCATTTGATGATCAATTGTAAAGGAAACACATAATTTAAAAAAAAATACGTAGGCAAAATGGATAATTTTTTAAATAAGCAATTGTGTATTTTTCTTTACATCGATCGATCATCTTATTATTCTGTTCCTAAAAATAGAAAACTATACTTTAATAATATTGATTGTTTTTGCAAGTGAAGATTGCCAAGGTCGCCTTCATTTTTTTTCATAGAATTATATAACTTTTTTGTAAATAAGGCCTCCATTTTTTTTTGGAATTATATAATGTTTTACATAATATTCTTTTAATTATTCTGTATATAAAAGCATTAAAGGATATCGAAAAATCAATAGTTTATTAGATGTTTTGTATTTTATTCTGACAAATTTGACATAAAAAACCTAGAACATATTATTTATTTTTTGTAATTGTATTAATATTTTTTGTATTGTCTTAATATTTTTATGTATAAAATAATAAGATAAATCAATTGATGTAAAGAAAATACATTGCTTTTTAAGTATGCAAATATAAAATATATAAATTGCATACTTTATTTTTTAAATCATCTATATATTTTTTCTTTACATTAGTTGATAGCTAATGCTCATGCTAACATGAGCATTATGAAATTAAGTTTCAAATACTCTACCTTATCAGAAAAATAATTGTCAAAGCGTAAGAGCAGGAAAAATATAATAATTTAATTTTTCAACCCTAATGATTACTCTGTAGGTTACTCTCTAAATTCTTTGGAGCAGAATCTCACTCTGAAAGAATGAAAAACCTATCTTCAAAAAATGTGGCTCAATTTTCAATCCTTAAATAGTGAGATTTTGTTCTTCAGAGTAATATTCATTCTAAAAATTTTAGAAAATATATTTGAAAAAGCGATGTTTATATATAATTCATAAGATTTATTTTCAGTTATTGTGTGATAAATGTAAAGCGAATAATTACTCCTTAAAAACTCTTGTTTCTTCTGTGTTTTCAGATGAAGCTGTAGAATCTTCTTCAGGTTTCACTCTGATTATAATTATATTCTTGTTTATACTATCGCTCATATCCGTTTGCCTTGCAATGATTGTCCTATATTTATATGAAAAGATATGAAGATCATCTCCACTATTTTAAATAGAATAGACTTACATAAATTTTTCATAATATGATTCCTCTAATTATTCTGGATACAAAAGTACTTAAAATATCAAAAAATCAATAGTTTACGAGATATTTTATATTTTATTTTGGTAGATATATAAAATATAAAACATTTAGCATAAACTATTCATTTTTTTATAACCGTACCTTAATATTTTTATACATAGAGTAATAAAAATTAATCAAATGAATAAAGAAAACACATTGTTGCTTTTCGAAACAAAATATGTAAGAAATTGCATATAAGAAATATGTAAGAAATTTTTTTAAGATCAATTGTGTTTTCTTTGCATCGATTGATGAATATAATTCATGTTAACACTCAATTGATAAATCTCAAATACCTAACTCTAATCGAAAAACGATCATCAAAATGGAAGAGAAAAAATATAACGATTTATTTTCAACGCAATCCTAATTTTGTAATTACTCTGTAGATTATATATACGCGGTATCCAGAAAGTAAGTTTCGTTTTTAAATTTTACCGCCGCAGCGATGCGATGGTGTGCATGAATGATGAACTTGTTGATTCGTTGGTTGATGCAATTTTCAATTATTGGTTTAATTCATACGCCTAGTATGTATTTTAATGTTTAAACAAATAGGAAAGGACACAACACCCGGTGTCCCAGTATAATAAGTGCATCATCAACAACGACGATAACTGTGTAGAAAAATAGTGGTATGTACTTTAAAATTATAAAAATTTTCTGCATATATATATATTTGTTTTCTTTTAAGCCATCGGAACTTACTTTTTGGATAACCCTCGTATGTATTGAAAAAGGCAATGCTTACTTCATAAGACTCATTTATATATATTGATAAATGCAAAACAAATAATTACTTGCTAAGAGAACATTCTATTTCTTCTGTGTTTCCGTTCAAATTATTAGATGAAGTTGCTAAGTCTTCTTGAGATTTTACTTTTTTTGTAGCCGTATCCTTGTTTGTATCGTTGCTCATATCATCCGCAAACTTTGCAGCGATTTCCCTATATTTATGGAATGATTAAAGAAATGTGACGGGGAAATGTAAATTAGTTTTAATTCATGCATATTACTCTGTTATAAAGCGAAAACTGTCGTTTTTGGAAAAATTATTTATACAGTTTAGACGACTATTTTTAAAGTCACTTTAAAAAATTTCTTTCAAAATAAAAACACTCAGAATATTGATATTTTATATATGTATCTTTGTATTTATTTAAAAAAAATAATTTATTATGTCTTAGGAAAATAGAAAATATATTATTTATTAAATACAAGATTTTAGAAAAAAATCTTTTAATTGTATCTCAAGATTTAATTTGCACAAGCTATTATTTGAAATTTAATTTTAACAATTCAAAATTTAATTTAAACAATCCAAAATTTAATTTCATGTTCATAGATGTAAATTATATATATAATGATTGTGAAGTTTGAAACAGATCAGAAGTGAAACAAAATTTAATTATAAATAGAATATTGAAAACGTGTCGTACCATTTGTAATTTCTAAATTAATCACACTAGTAAACTAATTAATTTCGTGTGTAAAATTTAGTTGAAATGAATAAAAGTTAAAATAAAATTTTATATTTTTACTTAACAGTGCTCTTGTATAACGGATAATTTCAATAATAAATTAAAATTTTGTTTCCTATTGACAATTGTGCCTAATAAGGTGTTACTGTCATTATAATTTTAGATATCAAGTATTTTTTCTGTGCAGGTATATGCGTACACATATATACATATACAGGATGTTGTATTTTTTAAACGATCATCCCTCTAAAATTTTCTTTGTTTGCAATTAAAAAAAAACCTTTCAGATAAAATTTATATGGTTTGAAGAGGGACATAAAATGATGTCATTGGTTTGACTTCGGAAAATTGTTTGAAGGTCACGTGAAGTCACTATCAATTTCTTAAATGAAACCCCATATATTTCATTACATTATTCTTATACGTTACTTTGAGGGCTTTTCTAAATACTATGATAAAGTCTTTCTTCAATCAATACTTTTCGAGTTATAATCCTGATGAAAATTTTTCTCAGAACTTTTCATATAATTTTTCAGAATTTCTATATAATTTTATTATATTAATTTTCTCACATTTTTTTATACAAATTGGAACATTTCTCAGAAAATCTATATCTTTTCTCAGGATTTTTCATATATGTTAATTATAAAATATCATAAGATTTCTAAGATTTTTTTATAAGTATAATTTCTGAAATATTATAAAATCTAAAAAATAATATTTTTTTTAAATTATGGGATAAGAAATTTCAGAATATTTCAGAATTCATTCTTGTATGAAGAATTCTGAAAGCTGTAAACTTTCTGTTTTGAAACTTTCTGAGTATTTTTGAAAAATGTTCTAATTTATATAAAAATTAGGAGAAAAATTTTCACAGGAAAGGCTTGAAAGTTATAGTATGGCCGGCATTAGCATTACTTACAAAAAAAATTTAATAAAATTTTAATCATTATCAGGTGTTAGACAAGATTTTGTTATTCACATCTTATGTCACTAACACTTGCTAATGATTAAAATTTCAGATTTTTTTTTATAAATTAGAATACAAAATGTCACTGGCCAGAAACTTTTGCACCCCACTGTATGTGCCTTTTTATATCATATTTGAAAATCAATTTAATGCTTATGTTGATAAGTGCATTGTTAAATATATATACATTTTTCTTAGCTATTGATTATTCTGTTACTATCAATTTTACATTCTTCAGTATTTCATTCAATTTTTGAATATACTGTGTGAGAACTTACCTATGAACGCGTTTTAAATGTAAATTTAAACACCTGGTTGTTGATACTATGTTATATGTTTTATTACAAATGTTGCATATAGCAGTCATATTGTTTCCTGGTGTGAAATAATCCCATATCCAACTAATTTTACGATCTTCCTTCTCCTTTTCTGTTAATTTGTCTGGATGGACCAACCTCAAGTGGCAAGGTAATTCAGGTACATACTTATAACTAAATACTTCAGAACAATGATTGCATTTTGCTTTATTTGTGATTAATTTTGTGTAATTTTTACGTATCCAACGTCGAACTGGAATCCGTTCATCATCTTCTTCTTCCTCCTCTGTCATTATAAAAAAAATATTGCTTAAAATGATTTAATTAGCAAATAATTCAGCTGTATTAATCGATTGCTTATATTAAATTTATATATTTACATACGAGAATTAGAAAACGAAAGTCAACTATGCAAAAATTAATATCATTTTATAATTACTAATTTAAATTAAAAAAAAAACTTGTTATGATTGTTATGATTGTTATTAACGTAAAATAATAAATTATAATAAATTTATCTTTTTCTTTTCTGAAAACAAAACTATCAAAATTTGAATATATTTTAAATATAAGATTATGTAATAGATTATACATATTTATGTATATTTTTATATAATTTTATATACTTAAATATTGTTATACGTGAAAAATTTTTTACCGGGTAAATAATTTAGTTTATTGCACTCCTTTTGTTTTTTCCCATATGCTAAGCATTTGTTTGGGTCATGTTTTGTATTACATACACTGCAGTTGATTTTTTGTGTCGCCTTCTTACCTCTGATTCTATTGGACTTCTGTGTTACCTTTTTTCTTAGACCATATTTCTTTAGTTTGCCTTGTAGATTTCTTTCTCGAGTCTCAGCGGCTCTGCAGTAATTAATTGCCTTTTGCAAATTAAGATCTTCCATTTTTAGAAATTTATCCTGTAGTGTTTTGTCTCTTATTCCAAACACAATTTTATCTCGAATCATTCTGTTAGTCATTATACCAAATTCACACATTTGACTCAGCTTTTTTATATCTGTTAAAAAGTTGTCAAATGTTTCATCTTCTTGTTGTATTCTACTAAAAAACTTAAATGTTTCATGGACAACATTTTTCTTAGGATTGCAATGCTCTTCGAAACATTGCAACACTTTTGCCAAGTCCTTCTTCTCTGCTTCTCGAAGATTAAATTTATTGAATAATTCAATACCATCTTTGCCGACAATATTTAATAATATAGCAATTTTAACTTCATCCGATTTTATAATATTATTTGTTACTTTTAAAAATATATCGAAACTTTGCCTAACCTTGTGCCAGTTCTCATTAAGATTTCCATTTGCACCTAATCCTTTTGGTAGTTTGCAAAGTAGTTTCATTTTACATTCGGTACTGTTTGTATTTTCCATGACTAACCTCTCTCAATGATTAATGAACTTATATCTTTTCTTCCTTTTATTATTATAGCCTATTACAATATAACTTTTAATACATATTTAACAACACTTCAAGACTACTATATTATGTATATTTATCGGAATACAATTATTTATACACATTGATAAGCTAGTAACAATATATAATATCCTTGAGAGAGTCATTTGTCTGCTCGTTAGTCTCGGTTAATCTTTAAGTGCGTTGGTTACTGTTGATTACTGCGTCCTATTTCACTCGCGAACGTGGTGAAACATTTTATCTTTGTTGTTCACCGACATTAAAGAAGGATAAAATGATATATCATGCGCATTATGGGGCTCCACACAATAAAAGGAAGAAAATAAGAATGTCAACCTATCAGAAATTGTGTATTCCACAATACATGATTTCTGATAGGTTGAAATCTTTAATCTTTATTCCTAATTCCTTATTCCTTCTATTATAGCTGCACCTTTATTCTCTGTTCCCTATTCCTTTTATTATGCGAAGCTCTTTTATGTGAAACAGAATGCCGTTCATCTAAATGTGTCCATGAATGTGTTCCCACTTGCGCTTTCAATATGATTAGTGGAATTTTCTTCTGATATTCGTAACCGCATTCCGTTATTCAAATTTACTCTACAAAAATTTGTAATACCAATGGAAAATTACTTTTTAAAAAATAACAAAAAGTTACAGTTACTCGTACTGAGTAGAAAAAATAACAAGTTATCATTATTAATTATTGATTTTTAAAAAGTTATCGTTACTTGAAAAAGTAACTTTTCGTTATTTTTCTGTTACTTTTTTGAAATCGACTAATCTTCGATCATAACTTCGTTACAAGTAACGAGTTACTTCCATTCCCTTGAATACCTATGCATAGAATTACTGCCCTACTGAAAAAAGGTCATAAAGTTATATAACGAAATCATGTATAATTAAATTAGATAACGGATTGTTTCTAAATGAGTACGTATTTTTTAAAATCACAAAATATAATGATGTGTTTTTTCTTCTATTTCTATCGTTTAATTCCTTAAAATTTGATAACTATAAAAAACTTGAATAAATTATTAAAGTGCTCTTTTTTTTTTAAAATATCAATATTAAATAATCGATAAAAATGCTTAAAATAAATTGAAATTTATTAAAGTTAAATTTTTATTTTTATTTACGTAAAATTGTTATGACAATTGTGTACGAAATAACAAAATAATTATAAATGTAGAAAATACCATGGAAAATATCAGAATTAAAAAATATAACAATAAACCTGAAAGACTGACACAATAAAGAAATTTTCTTTGTTTTTAATCCTTTAAAGATTTACAAACTTACGATTTGAGAGAGATAGAGAGAGAGAGAGAGAGAGAGAGAGAGAGAGAGAGAATTTTTTTTTAAATTGGGAGGTATTGGAAGTCAGTTTGAAAGGAGAGCTTTGACTATGCTACTATAAAATGCTACTATAAAAATGTTGATCTATTTTTAATCTACAATTTTTATCTACAATCTTGATCACAAAACGTATTATTTTTTTACATTATAGTACAGAATAATGAAAATATGCTTATGACGTAATAAGCTCAAGAATTACATGATCAATACACACATGTCGATATACACATACCTTGACCCAAAATATAAAAATTATTCTCAAAAGTTCTCGATATTTAAAATAATATTCATAGTATAATAACTAACTGAGAGCACAACACAGTTTTTATTAGCATATATAATATATAATACTTTGCGTTACATATAATTTTTCTTGAATTCAAATATACGAAATGTTTCAACTTAATTCAGACCATATTCAACAAATTACTGAAATAAATTAAATGAAATTGATAACGAACTCGTGATAAATATTAGGTATAATTTGTATAAGATTGCAGATAAATTAAAAATAAAACAACATAAAAGCCGAAGTTTTTGTTTCAAATCTGATTTCCAATAGATTAATTCCTAAACAAACTTATTAATCAAACATTCACGAATCTTTTAAAAGACTTTTAAAAAAATTTTTTTTGTTAAATTGTGATTTATTCAGATTTACTCTGTACACATTTACATATTTATTATATTAGGCTAAAACATATTCACATTAGAAATGTTTAAAAATATTTCTGCAAAGGTTCTCCTAAAATTTCTTCTAAAGTTCGAACAGCATTTTGCGCACACTTCTCTGTAGCTTCGTCTTCGTCTTCCAACATCTCCGCCAAGAATGGTACGGTTTCTGGCAATAATGGCATAAAATCCTCACCGAGTTTTCTCGCGATTTCCACCTAGATCGCAATAATTATTTAAATTAAAAGATAAACAAAGATAATTTAAATGAGAAATATAATAAAAAAACAACAGTTTAATTTCTATGTAAATTATGATCATATGTAGATATAAGCGATATAAATAGTTTTTAATAAAAAATAATTACCTTATTAAATTTTATTTGAATATATTGAATTTTTTATTCGTTTATAATAATTTATTATCTAAATTCTTTATGAATTAGCATAATTTATTTTAAATGGAGTTAAAAAAAAGATTTTAAACAAGTATATCTTACTAAATTTTAAAAATAAAAATAGAAACTTCCTTGCGTAATAACTTTTATATTATAAACATATAAATTAAATTCACCATATATGATCTTACCAATGCATTTAAAGCTGTGCTTCTGACGTAAGGCTTTGCATGTCTCGTCTTCAGTAACGTTTGATAGACCAGTTGTTTGTGCAATGAATCGTCGGAAATGGCGCTAGCGAAAGAAGCTATGCAAGGTACAATGAGCTGACTAGCTCGAATCTCATATTCTTCTCTCGTTCCCATTGTGTTTTCCACCTGATCTACTATCGGTTGCATGAGAATCTCATATCGGTTCTCAACGACGACGTTATGCACATCATAACTGAATACCCGATAAAGTGTCAACAGAATTGCCTCTACCAGCTCAATTCTGCTGGATTCATCGGGAAGCGTCAATTCTTGCGGAGTATCCGTTACGAACATGTTGTTGCTGCTCAGTAACGATGCCGCATGCTTCAAAAAAAGTCCAGTGAATAGAACGAACAGGGACTTCAAGCATTCTGCTATATTTGCCGATAATCTAAACAGAGAATTAAAAATCACACAGTTGATAAGAATTGATGGATATAAGATGTACTATTTTTCGTTAATTTACTATGTTAATAAATTAAAATAAATTTCCAAATTATCGTATTAAAGAAAAATCGTATATATTTTAAAGCATTTCAAGCTACTTGTAAGCTATTGATCTATAAAATTAAATTTATATTTATTTCAATTACGTAAAACCCATTTAATCTTACTATTGATAAAAGATAATATATAATAAACGATATAAGTATTGATTAATTAAATGTTTGATATCACGCGATTAGTAGGAATGTATAATTGCTTTGAAAAAGATCTATAATTTAGTACAATTTAATTTTTATTGATTTTATATTGTTGATACCTGTAGAATGTTATACTCCGTTGTTTGTGCTGTGTATCATTCGCTGCCCATCTATAAAGTTTATCATAGAATGGTCTAAACGTTACTTCGCTCAATTTCAAGAGTAATGCTACCAATGCTTTACTAGCGCTTTCTTCAACCGCAACGATGCTTTTTAATGTAATTTGTTGGTCGTTTTCCATATTATCTTCGATTTGTTCACGGAATTGAAGAACTTGGAGGAAGAAATTGGCGAGATTGTCGACTTCTACCTTCAGTTCTGTTGGAGGCACACTGTCAAAGGATTCTGCTAGCACGTTCATCAAGGATGGTATACATATATAAGATTTTGTGTCTAATAATAATTGATAAGTTCCATTAACAGCTGGCAGCAGCACTCGCAGAGGTATGCAACTGGATAATTTCTGCGTTGTTGCCTTCAGACGCGAAATAACGATACTAGCCTATCAAAAAACAATTAAGTTCAATTAAGCTTCAAAAAAAACCAACGAAATTTCTGCAATAGATATCATAATCTTGGTAGACAAAACATTAAATGAATACCTTAGGATGATCTGTGTTGGTATACTGAGAATTAAGCATTGTCAATTCGTACAAAAGTTGATCTAAGTAGAGTGACAGGAAATTTCCCAAAGATTCCACTATCTTTTGTAATGCACTCACGATGCTGATGACTATAACATCCGGCACATTTTGATAGCAATGAGTTTTTAGCAACTTCAAAATTGCAGGCACAAATTTATTCAGCGAATACAGAGCATGGGTTCGCATTGAACTACATAATTCTGCTACACACAACGCTGCATTGGCTAATACTGGACCATTTTTGGATTCCAACAATTCCGTTGTTATATCCAAAATCTGTGAATAATCATTAGTATATAATGTTATAAATAATAATTATATAATTATAGTATTATAATTATTATATTATAGTATAAGAGAAGCATTATAAATAATTATACTGAACTTAATAATATTAATTTTTCTGAAGAAGATTATTAAATAATCAAATATTTTCTTAGAAATATTATGTAAAATATTAAATAAAAATTTATTATTCAAATTTATTATTCAAATATACGTACTGGTCTAAAAACAGCAGGACGGTCAATGGCCAATAATTTCGTCAGTAGTTTCAAAGATATCAATACAGTCTGTTGTACGATTTCTTGTTCTTGGCTTTCAACCTTTACTTCAACTTTGAAGAAGTCTGTTAAAGGTTTAATCAAACTCAGAAGTTCTTCGTGAGTATCTTCACTAAATTTCTTCTGAAGCAGTCTTGCATTTAACAATTCTAGAGCTTTCTTCTTTACTAATAGGACTTCATGTTTTAGGAGGGTCTTGATACTCTGAAGGAACAGAGTGTTTGGTAATAGATTGTTCACTAAATCCAACACATCGTACAAATGGTGTAGTAATACTTTCCAGTATTTGGCGCTTGGTCTGTTCTGATGCTGATCAGCGATCTTCGAGATGATCTGAATCAACATAATCAACTCGATCGCCAAATGATCGCAGTGCTTATTTATACTATCTGTCTCATCCTGGTTTAGCACAGCTACACGATTGATAAAATCCTCGGACGACAAAAGATTACTGAGAAATTGCACAGCCGTTATCTTATAATGCCGAAGGCTTTTTGGTGTGGACTTAGTCACGTCATAAATATTTTTGTATTGAAATTTCATTGCTTCCCTTCTGCCCTGTTCTTCTTCAATATCAGTTGGTAAGAGCTTGATGAATTGAACCACCTTTGTGCAAATCTGAAATGAAAATCAGGAAAGTTTTTGTTATATCTCTATAATAAAAAAATAAAATTATCTTTTTGAAAAAAATCACTAAAACAGTGTTAAAATTTTATATAAAAAATTCTCATAATCAATCAATGGCTAAATCCTAAATTGAAATGATTATCGAAAACTGACCTGAAGTAATCGATATGGCGGAAATTCTTGAGACACCTGAAGAGCAAAATCTAACCACTGTGTGGGATGTTCGACCTTCTGGCTTGCTATCTTCATAACGTAGCTCTCGAAAGTCAGCAGATAATACAAATGCAGATGATTGTCGAGAAGCTGCAACAACTTGACAAAGAGTGGCATCCGCCTGTGCTCGGGAATGTGAGGCAACGAGACAATAAAGGTCCTCAGCAATTCGCAAGCATGTGTCGCATTGTCAGTTGCGTTTATGATTGGTACCACCGTTTCCAGAGTCTTGGAGATGATTTGTATGGAATAAGCGTCGTCTTGCCGCACCATCGTGCTGCCCATAAATGTGAAAATTGGCATGAGATTAAAAAGAGCATGATGGACATTCATATTCTTTAAAAATTCGACCAACACCAGCAATGCATGATGATGTGTCTGTGGATTGCGCGACGTTCTGATGCACTTGACAATAAGCGAAATTTGCAAGTCAGCGTCACGTATTGGCAGTTTCTTCTTCATCATCCAAAAGATTGTTGAGAGAAGCAGCTGATTCGTATATTCGATTGGGCTCTGCTCCTCCAGACTCAGACAAACGTTTAGCAAATCAAACAGTACACCATAAAGCAGTTCCTCATTCTGAATGTTGTCGGCATGCTCTGCAAGCTCCAATAAGATAACACCGCGCTTCCACGCTCGACTGTGAATCATCGCCGAATGCGCCAACTGAGTTTGACTTTGTCGCTTTTTCCGCTTTCTTTCGCTTGACTTTATTTCCAAGCTTACCTCCTTTTGAATTTGATTGCTCGTCATGGCCTTTAATTCTGAAATTAAGATCGTCGCATCCACGTGCAACCGGCGAAGTGTCTTTCCCGCGACAGAAACTACATTGTTAATCTCGCAATCAATCATCACGTCCAAGATTTTAGACAGGATGCTCACTTTGACATCATGAGACATTGCATCAAAGAGTATATCAATTCGTTTTAGCACCATGATGCTCGGCGAAGTTCGATTACCATTTTCTAAAACTGCACAGGATTCGTGTACCTGAATGCATGTTGTGAAGAGCAACCAAACTTTGTCGTCCTTCAAGGCATCAATTGTGTTTATGGTAAAACGGTCTAATATATTTCGTAAAGCACTACCAGCAGGTCGATTTTTTGGATCTTCCATTAGCTTTTGTACAAGCTGAAGACCTATCGGAGCCAGTTGCTGGAGGATTTCGGTACTATTAACATTCACTAAAATATCAAGGAGTTGTGATCTTTGAGTCAGAGAAATTTTTGATTCTTCGTTTTGCTGTGTCACCATGTCAAATAATAATTTCTGAGTTTGTTGCAACTTCTTATATTCTTTTATTTGATGAGAAACATGTGGATCTGGAGAGAGGAAGAAGTAGAAGTTGAATGCAAGTTCATCAGGATCACTGCAGATTTCTGCACTTTTTGTCGCTAGTTTCTGCAGCAACACGAAGAATGGTTCCGTATTGAGACTAAAAGTCTGTGTTATCTTTTTTAAAATATCTATTGCCACTCTTCTGCATTCGTTGTTACGTCTTGCCAACGAAAGTAGCAAATTGGTAACAAAGTCTTGATCCTCAAATGCCCAGTGGACGGATTTACACTGATTTAATAGTAATAAAGAAATCTGTAAACAGTGATAGGATGTTTTTGTTTTTATGGGTTCTGCATAGAACTGCGCAAGAAAGCAGATAAGATCCTTCACTGTGGTAAAATGAAGCTGGAAGAAGATTTGTAGACATCTAGAATAGTGCTTTCGCCAACTTTTATTGTCCATGCCCTCAATGAACATCTCTAGAAGTCGCAGAATCAGATTGCTTCGTTCCGCGTTGTTATCGAAATCAAGTTTTGATTCGGATTTAATATTCAATCGCCTATGCACCATTTCAAGAACGTAAGTACCTGCTTGAAGCGGCAAAATTCCCTCAGATGTGAGCTTCAGAGCCATTTGAATGTTGTTGCCGGTAATATTGTTACAGTTGCGAAGTAGCTTAACGTGTGAATATGTCTTAATCATCTCCGTGGCTATTTCAATCACGTCCCGTGCAGTTTTAGCTGGCATTGAGCCTACGGGTACTCTGCAGACTGATCCTAATAGTATCATATTGAAAAATAAAGACGCCGCATCGCCGTGCGACATTTGTTGCCGCATGGAATTCAATATATTCTCTGTAGGCGGTAGCAACGCATGGTTTAATATGTTGTGAAAAGCAGCAGAAGATATCGCTTCGGCATTCAAATTAGATTTATTAATGTCTTGCATCACGCTTTGCATATACATATTATTCTTAGCAAAGTTTGAATTGAGAACTTCCATAGCAATTTCTACATCTACATCCGTAGCTGGAAATAAATATGGT
The DNA here is from genome assembly GCF_001594045.1 of Atta colombica. Classification (NCBI taxonomy): domain Eukaryota; kingdom Metazoa; phylum Arthropoda; class Insecta; order Hymenoptera; family Formicidae; genus Atta; species Atta colombica. The sequence goes on along the minus strand of NW_017259240.1, from coordinate 2,521,709 downwards.
AAAGCTGTGATAAAAACGCTAGTATCGTCACTTTCATCGCAAAGTTCTAACAGCGTCTTCAGAGCTGACTTAGCTAACACTTTCCTCGATGCTGTGTGACACGTTGATAACAAAACCAGTAACTCATCTATCAGAGTATCTGTGGGTAACAAATTAATCAATTTCTTCGTAGGAAAAGATAGTAGAGTCTTTACAACGTTAACGTCGTCATCATAAAATCTTGCTTGAAGAGTACTCGTCATCATGTTGCGAAAACTTTCGGACACATTGATGTTGTTCTTAGCGAGAATTTCAAGAGCAATCACTCGTTGCGCAGCGCTGATGTGCGTCAGTTTGTTCAGAATCTCGACGGATTCGTGTGTGTCCTTAGTGCCAAAAGACCATGAAGTAAGGAAATGTAACGCTTGTTTAGATTTTTCATCAGATTCGCTCTGCTTCATCAATTTTTTTAGATATTTATCAAAATTCTCTGGGTAGCTGCGCTCAAAAGTCTGGTAAAATCTCACTAGAAAACTTTTTATTTCGCTACTTAAAACTTCATCTTTGAAGTCGCATGTTAATGTAGTTAAAATAGCATCCGCTGTCTCATCATCGAGTCTAATGTGCTCCAGCATATTGCTGAGCATGTTTTGCACACTACTCTCGGAGATAAATTGGCAAGCGGCTCGAAGAAAATGTAGAATAAATCTCGAGACATTAGTACCCAACTGAATTGTTGCAACAATCGTCGTAACAAACCAAGGTAGCTCAGATAATTGAAGGATCAAACTTTGCGGTATAATAGTTAATTGAGATTGATAAAGATGGAGTAAAAAAATAGTAGCTTCCTGTTTCATGTGTGTATTCTTGAACGTCGTCAACAATAATTTCTCTATTGTGTCGTCATTCAATTTCGCCTATAAATTTAATATCAAAATATCAATACATAATTAAAACTTGGATATAATATTAAAAAAAACTTCAAATATTTATATATTATAATTTTAATTTACAAATATAAAAAAAAATAATTGATTTATAATTATAGTATAGAAAAATATATAAAAAGTTGTATTTTTACAATGTATTACAAAATTGAAGTATTCATTTAATAAAAGATAAAAAAATTTGCATGCTTATTATCTATATATAAACATACAAAAGGATCTAAAGCAAAATCAAAAATGTACATAATTTGTGTATACTTGTACATTTATATGTAATTGTTATATTCACTGTTAACTATGTTGTCTCATACAGACTATCTTTTTATCTTTTATTTTATGATTCTCTTAGATTCTTATCTTACTTATCTCTACTGAATTTACTCATTTAAGTTTTAAGATAGAAATATTTGAAAAACAATAAAATATAATTAAAACAGAGCAAATTTAACCTTTGTTATCAGTTTTGCAATAATCATATAGCTGCTGGCAGCAAAATCAAGAATGGGACTTCTCAAGCCTTGAAGGAGAGTCGGTAATAAATAGTTTACTTCAATCTCAGTAATGGCTATTAGTTCAATCATTCCTAACACTGCCGTAGTGTAAAAGGAATACAAAGTGGTCAGACAAGATGCTTTGTCGGAATAAGTCTTCGTGGCAAATGTCACATGAGTACATAGCGTCTTCAGGAATCCTTTATCTGAGATCAAACGATTGATGAGAATTGCGGAAGATAAAGGTATACCGCGTTTTTGCATAGGCATTAACCAATGCCACTTATTGCTCTCATCTGACAGATCTATCAGTTGCAGGGCTCTTAAAAAATAATAAATTTTTAATCGATTTCTTAAAGATAGATACGTGTTAATAGAAATGTACATAAGAAAGTATTATAAGTTAAAAAAATAATTATTTCATTTAAATTTATTGTTTCTGATATTTTAATCATAATGAATTATTGTTCATATGTATATTAATTTTATTAAAAAGTTGATTGAAGAATATAAAGAAATACAAAATTAAATCATACTGAAATATAGATTATCAACTTACGTCAATAACCCATATTTTATATGGAAATGTTTTTACAATTATAATATAATAATAAAAATTTGATAGTTATATTCTTAAATTTATATATAAATTATGTTTTCTCTCTCTCTCTTTCTCTCTCTCTCTCTCTCTCTCTCAAATGATTGATAGATATGTTTAAAGTTTCACTGGACTACACTACAACTAGATGGAAAGTTGTAATGTAGTCTAGTGTAGATTAATAAAAGAACAAACTATCTAATAACTATCTAATACATACCTAACAAATATACGAGTTTCATGATACGGTAGGATCAAAAGAATAAATTGCTCTTTATTATAGTGATGAATATAATATCTAAATACAAGCCATTCCAGAGCTTTATGACAGGCATTTAATAAGAAGTATGGAGTCGATAATAATAGAAATTTTGCAATTTCTGCATCCAGTTGCTTATTTAATGTAATATTCTGGACAGCTCTCTCGAAGTTTACAGAACTCTGTGCAAATAGTGTGCCTTGAAATTCATCAAATACTGATGAAAGTTTCTGTAATTCCTCCAAACCACTCTGGCCTAAGAACAGATAAGAAAGTATAATCAGAAATAATACATTTTTTTTACAAATACAGCTTTGACAAAAAAATATTAAGATATTTGTATTTTTTTCATTGAATTGAAATTTTTTTGCATTGTCTATTGGTTTTATTGGTATTATATGTATATAAATTTAAAGTTCTTAAAACAAAGCATAATTTACAGCTAACACTATAAATCAATTTTTGCATTAATTTTAAATAATTAATAAAAAACCTAATATGTTTAGCTAAGCTGTATACCTTTCTTACAATTTAGAAACACATTTCTTTTAAACTTAGTTAGAAAGTTATAAAGACAAAAAATAGATAGTAAGAGAAGAAGTTCTTACACACTGTTTCAACCAGCCTATTAAAAGAGATTCTTATGGTAAAAATACTTTCCATGATTTGATATATAATCCTATTTTTTTGACCAGGTTTGAATCTGGGCCTTCGGCGTAGAGAACAGACTCACATTTCTCTGCATCATGATCTTGATATTTGAAATATGTCAAATATTTTTATTGAATTCTTAATATTTTTAACAAATTAATTTTGTTGAAAATTGACATTCGATAAAATTTCCCATTGCAAAAGTCTAACCTTTGTCATAAATTTTCTCAAAAATTATCCAGTAAAAAAATCTAAGTTTATAAAGATTTGTATACTAACACTGCATAGATATTGTTTTGGATTTTAAGCAATTTTTTAAATTCATCATTCACTTTACATATTGATTAAATTGATTCTTCCAAATCTGAAGATTTCGAAATAAATTGAAACTAAAGCACAAAGCTCATGTTTATTATAATACATAAATATATAATTGGAGTAACATAAAACGGAGCTATTAAAAAGATAAATTACTAAATAAAAATGAATATTATAAAATAAAATAATATAGTTACAAATTTTACTAAAATAATATAAAATTTAATTTAGATACTTAATATTAACATAAATATGACAGAAAGGAAATACATTACATTAATACAAAAAAAAAGGAAAAAACTAACCTATACTCAGCACAGTGTCCCTATCCAAATTCGCAGCCTCCTTTGGGTCAAACAGCAAGCTAGGACGTTTTTTATCCTGTAGCAGTAAATTTGTCTGTGGAGTTCTTAATTTTTTAAGTTGTGCTGCTAACGACGTTGCCATTGTTAATCTAAAAAACAAGCCGCAAGTATAGACAATTTCTAACCTAACTTCTAAAAGAATTGTTTTCAATACAATTTCTTTAGAATTAAGAACTTACGAAGTCTTCTTCTGTCACAACAAAATTTATAAAAAATTAAAATCAATTCAATATATAAAATTTTAAAAATAAAGTTGATACAATTTTATAAGATACATCGCATCTTTCCATAACCACGTGCTTCTTGATCTCCTTGTCTGATCAACTCGGGAGCTCTGGCGGGAGTTGTGCTCCGGGCTAACCGGCAACTGCGGCTATCCATAGATCTACTCGCGTTGCACGAAATCCCCAAATATTTTGCACTTAAAATGAGATGGATATATAAGATCTGTTTTTTATTATTGCACTCTGAACCGGTGCAATAAGTTAAAGTGAAAAAAATGTATATTATATACTGTGTACTACTAGTTCAGAAAATGTAGCAATAAAAAACAGACCTATATTTGGCTTTGAAAAGAAGCAAAAAGCGAATGCAAAAAATGCGAGCAACGCGAACAGATCTCATGCCGTCCATGGTGCTTCTACGCTTCCATCATAGATTTGTTTTTTTAGATGAACTTTTCATCTTTCTTCCTCTTTTTTCTTCTCGGAGAAAAAAGGAAAAAAGATGAATTAATGCAAAAGTTCAACTAAAAAGAACAGACCTCATATAGTGCATCTCTTATGGTGGCAAGACTGGCAGGTAGAGTGCATGAGCGTCCCTAGAAACAAGTCTCTAGAATGAACCTATTTTTGATTGGCTTGTTAAAAAAATGACGGAACCAATCATATATTAGATAGATAATTGAACACTTAAAAAATTCAAAAAAGTAGATGTGATACGTGTCCATGCTAAATTATTTGTTAAATTGTTTTAAAAAATATAAATATAAATTATAATTTATGGATTATTTAAACATTTTAATA
>NW_017259240.1:2515842-2517049 GCF_001594045.1 Atta colombica | reverse complement strand
AGTTCTATAACAAAATTTTTTTAATAAAAATATTAATAGTAATATAATTTCGCTAAATTATATTTATTGTTATAGATATTAAATTTATCATAATAATAAACATTACGCTGATTCGCTAATTTGCAAGATGTCGATATAATTTTTGAGTCCATTTTTCAACGCCACGTATATATATAAAACGATTTAGTCGTTTTCTATTTCATTTATACATATATAAACGTAATGATTATTATAATAATACGCTTTAATATCTAATAAGAAATAGAACTCAATGAAGTTGTCTGCTATATTTTGGTTTGAAAAATTTTGTTATAGAAATTTAATAGTAACTTTAATAGTAACAAGTATATTTCTGTATTAGCGCGATGTATTTAAATGATCTACAATTTATAATTTATAATATATTTTTTATTTCTTTTGTCATTTTAAAATTCCAATCGAAATAGAAATTTATAAGCCAGATTTTTCGATTCGTTATCTGTTATAAATAACGATTATTAATCATTTCGAAGAATATATAAACAGTTTTTTTATTAATTTATAATTTTCTTATAAATTTTTTGTAAGGTTGATAACATATTTATAGTTAATTAAGTTCAATCTTTCATACAGTTTTTTAATTTTTTGTGTGTTTTCTTAAACATTGTATATATCTCAAAAATAAATAAAATATTTAAATATAACTATGTTCTAAATCAAGATTATGCCTCAAAATATGATAACTTTAATTCTGAATTCCCGTAATATGAATTAACATAAGCGCAGCATAATGTAGATTCAACATTAGAATACAATGATAATTCGTTCAAATGCGTATTTCGTAATGCTCGGCCGAAATTAAGATCAATTATGCGTCGCTTTTGGCGTGAAGTTAATCGCACACTTAACTTCCAGTGCGCGATTAACTTCACGCACCAAAAGCGACACCGATGGACACGGAACGGACGGCTCCGCGAGATGAACGGCAGCGATTCGATCAAATGGTAATATTATCTGTATTTGTCGCTCACTGCAATATGAAAATGCGTAATTAAGATTCGCTATTCGCTAAGAGTAGGATACGCATTACCGCTGCATCGCCATGTCACTCTTGGCGCGCGAAGTTGACCGCGAAAGATGAGCTATTTCGCCATCTTAATTCCATTTGCGTTTCATTTTCAGAATGCGGCGGATGCGAGACGAACCGGCTCTGAGACGAGTGGCAGCG
>NW_017259240.1:2513010-2515742 GCF_001594045.1 Atta colombica | reverse complement strand
ATATATAGATTCAACGTTCACATTCTAGTATCTATTTGAACGCGTATTCGCATAACTTAATTGTTTGATCGAAAGTGTATCGCGCGAATAATCGACAATTGTGTACTTTCGGATTTTCATCTTGCGAATTGCGTATATAATGTGTATTATGATACTAAGTAACAATCGCCACAGAAAAGGTGGGCATATACTATTTATTGCTTGAAATGAAAATTCAATAACGCGATGTCAAGAGCGATCGAGACGTGAACATCTCTTTTGGGTGCGTGAAGTTGATTCCGTTAGAAACGAAATCATCATCATCTTAATTATATTCACTTGCAGAGTTACAGAGTTCGTGATGGAACGGAGTAATTTCGAGTGACAGCAAGACTCATTTCAAACGGTAATTAAAACATTGCAAAATTTAATAATCGCGTAATAAATTCGATATTAATGTCAAGAGCGAGACATGCAGCCATGTTGTCGAGTCGCTATGTCGTTTTTGGCGTGTGAAATTGACTGTGTATAAGAGACAAAGATCTTTATCTTAATTACAATCAGGTTTTATTTATAGATCGTTGCAGACATAGACAGATTCAACAAATGAAGGGCATAATTTACTTCAATTGGCAAGCAAAACTTATTCCTTTTTATTATCCTAACTTAAATTAGCATTGCATGTGATTAATATCAGGTCGATAAAGTTGATAATAAACTACACGATTACTTTATTCTAATAAGTATAAGTATAACCTTAATTTTAACAAATAATTTATTTGTTCTAGCAAAATTGTTATGTGAGTATCACAAAAGAAATAATAAGAAGAAAAAAAATGAGATAGCTAAAAATGATGATGGATCACATTGAGGTGAGCACTTCGTAATCTATAATTTTATTTTTTGTTATTAATAGAAGTAATTATCAATATTTGTTTACACAATAATACATTATTTTAAATCGTAGTATAATAAAATAATACATTGCATTAATACATTGTGTATATATATTGTAAGTAAAAAGTTTTTAATTATAATAAATTTAAAACTTCAAAAATATATAATTAAATTTTTATAACATGAACAGATATACATAAAACATTTCAAAATATTTAAAATTTATATTAGTTTAAATTATATAAAGATTAAATAGATTCTTTAATATCAGGAATGCACCAAAGCGTAATAAAAGCGTTAATAAAATTATCGGATATCCAGTAGGAAAATTATCTGATTGAATATGGGATATTTCTCTGAATATTCTATCGGATTTTTAGCTTCCAAAATGGCTTCCAAAAAAAGGAACAGCACAAGAGAAAAAGAGCAATAACAATTTTATTTATTTTCCCAACGTGAAAAGAAAAAAAGCAAAAATGAATTATGCAAAAAATTCAGTTGAAAAGAATAAAATTCTGCATAACGCAATCTATCAATATAAAATTTGAACTGGATGTATATATATTACCGAATACTAACGATATTCGGTCGGATAATCAAAAGATATCAAATATTTCTCGAGTATTCAATGCATCTCTATTTATTATAATGTATTTATTTTATTATTTAATTTTAATATATTTATACGTTAATCTTTATTCGGATATATTTGTTACAGATTAGTGTTATGTGTACAAAACGACAACTCTTCACATTCTGCACATTATAACGCAAATACAACCTAGAAACAATTTGGACTTATAAAAAACTGGACGAAAAAATGTGACAATTTGAGAGGAGGAAGAGGCCTTAGGAGAGGCATCAGGCATTGACGGAGCAATTTTGGGGTGAGTATTACTTATTATCTGTATAAAATTAATACTCACTTTATTTAGACTTTTTTTTCGATAAGTTAATAATTAGAAAAAGAAAACATATTCAAAATTATATAAAATTTTTATTTTTATTTTTAAGATTTTTTTCTGCAAATATATTCGAATAAAATAATTATATTCTACACTCATGCCTCAATTTATTTTTTGTATGCGATGTTTTTACGCATATTAAATTTATTTGCGCAATTATGTAAAATAAATATTTTTATAGTATATACGGTTTTTTTCTTACGTATTTTTTTATTCTAATAAGTAATTCATTTACGCGATTTTTGACCGTAAAAAATACAACAAACAAATATTCTGCGTAAATCGAGTAATAATATATCGAGTAATATATATATGTAGTAAACATTTAATTGATAAATGAATAAAAAATTCGTTGGGCGTGTAAGAATTATTTTTCAAAATATTGATCATATTGAGCATAACTTTAATTGAAATCATATGATTGTTATCATCGTAGTTACGAAGCTGAATAACTCCATCCGTTGTGCATCAGATTAGTGAATCAGAACTTTTTTTTATTAAGATAAACAATTAATTACGTCAACTATAGCAAATACATATATATGTCAAACAATGACAATAAATTATTGTAAAGTATTATATTTCGTAGATTTGCTATCTTAAAATGGGTGAGTTAAGATTGATTATGGCAACTATTTTTTTTATAGTAGTATGTTTATCGAATTGAGATTTGTATTTGAGAAAATACGCGTACATTTCGTATGGAGCAAAATAAAGCTCATTATTATTCGTCGAATATATCGATCATTAAGTTTGTCAAAATCATTTTTAATCCAATCTTTAAAGTTTTAAATAAAATAAAAACAATATAACAAAATATTTTATCGAAGTAATTTTAGAGAATTTTATTTTGCGAATTTACATTAGCGTAAAATACATAACAGTTTAAAT
>NW_017259240.1:2486308-2512910 GCF_001594045.1 Atta colombica | reverse complement strand
TATTTAGGTTTTTTGTGAAGAATTTTATTATTTTATTTTTTATAAAAAACACAAAAAAAAGAGATATCATGTTAGGTTATTAAAAAACAAAATAATTATTATTATAATTATATTAAAAAACAAAAAAAATAGATATGGAAATTTTAGAAATTAGATAAGATATTTCACTTCCATTTTATTTATTATTTATCCAAGATTGAATATTACATAATAATCGATGCAAAGGAGCAATATATATTCAGGTAATTTTTCAGTATTCATAATACAAGCATGAGTAAAAAGAGAGAAGAAATTTAAAGAAATATTTAAAGAAATTTATAAAAAACATACTAATTGTTGTTATAATTTTTAATATTTTTTTTAACAAAGTAATTTAATTTTACTTCAGGTTATTTAATCAATTTTGATTATTTGTCTTTATCTGACTCACGTAATAGCATATAAGAGTATCACAAAAATGTGGACATTGCTTTATAAGGTTTAGTACATAAAATAGACTGAGATGATCACTCAGGTTTCTCTCTGCTTGCAGCTAGTGTCACTCAGTATATGTAGTAGCAAAAAAAAATAGTCTACCATATTTTCCAGAGTAAATACCTTTCTTGGAACATGAAGTGCTATTTTTTTCTGAAAGTCATATCTGTACAGTATAACATCGACGAGATACTATTAAAGATATAATGAAGATCTTCGCGTGACTATTAATAAGATTTAAGTGATTAAGGAGCTTTCTGTAATTCTTAATGACTGTAACTGCAGCGTTTAAGAATTACAAAATAAATTTCTTAGAATAAGAACTGATAATATGATACTAATTTTTTGATCTATTAGTTTCGTAGATATAATGTACATATATTTAAAATTTAATAATATTGTTTTTTAAATTAAAAATTGTGATTTTAATATTATATAATACTGTTTTTTAAATTAAAAATTGTGATTTTAATATTATCCAAATTTGATTATTAATAAAGATGATAACTGTAGAGAAAAAAAAGATAATTTTGCGACAATACGTAAGATATATTATAACATTAGGATATTAAGAAAGCTTATTTGTGCAGCATTTATAAAAAATCATGTATAAATAATGCATTATTCGAGAATTTATTTAATAATCGCAAATTTATATCAATTGTCGATAATGTCATCCTTCTTCAATTATCTCCGAATCTCCAGGTCTCATTAAATCACAAAAATTTGCCCAGCCATTTTTAATAATTTTAATCTCATCGATGAATATAGCCATAAATCTTCATTTAAAAAATGAAAAAAAAAAGATTATAATTTTTAAATTAAAAAATCTGTTTTTTTTATTTTTACTGTCACATTTTTTTAATATTCTAAAATAATATAAATATATAAAGTCTCACTGCATTCTCTGTTCTACAATATTTAAGTATGTTCAATAATATTTTTTATTTCGCAAAATAAAAACAATCAATCGTTGTTTGACATCGGTGTAATTATTAGAAACATGTTAACCGAAGGATTAACTTATTACACATAATAAAATAACTTTAAAAACGTATTCATATTCGATATAAAAAAAAAAACATAAAATAACATAATCTCAATGTTTAACAGAAAGTCATTCTTTGTCAAGCGAGTTTCGTGCAATCGTATACTATTGCATGCGCTTGAATAAATTATCAAACGAATTTCGTGCGATCGTATCGTTCTGCACGCGTAGATAAGTTATCGTTCGTTTTTGCATAATCGATCTAATCTTCTTCTACCAAATTCCACGAGATGGCGTTCGATTCTCTTCGCCGCTCGACTCGCACAGGCGCGGCGGCGTCGCGATCGCACATGCGCACATGTGCGCGTCGTGCGCGCGCGCGACATTCAAACTTCGCCGCGCCGGCCGCCCGTTTCATCCAGCCTCCCCTCCAGCGCGCTCACGCGGTCACGCCGCAGTGGCGCGAGTAGAGAGTGGGGGGAGTGTTTGGCGGCGCGTTTGTTTAGTTGCGCGCTGACAGCGGTCGCGTTCGAACGTGATTAGCGTGCGTGTTTGTGTTATTCGGAAACCGCCGCATTGCCGGCGTCGTCGGTCCGGTCATCTCGTACATCGTCATTGTTGTCGACGATTTCGCACCGCGAGATCATACATCACGCTAACGAAAGAAAATCTCTCGTGTCGCCGGGAAGTGCGTTCCACGCTTCGTCGTGCTGTCCCGCGCTAATCGTCCGTCAGCTTCTCGTTGCTCTTCTTTTTTCGTGTCGCCACTCCTTCATCCTTCTTCCCTTCTGCTAACGCACGTGTATTGTGTCCGCGAGATTTGTTGACCGTCCGTCGCATCTGTGATCTTCGCCACGCTACGCGACATGTCCACGCTGAGCGGGTGATGGCAGAGCGCAGAGGATGTCACGTCGCAAGCAGAGCAACCCCAAACCGCTGAAACGTGAGTCCCGATTATGTGCTTTTCACCTGGGCCGGCTTAGTCTCGCGTGCTTCTTTCGTGCGAACTAGAAATCCCTTAACCGAGTCTGTCACGAGCGATTTCGTCAGAACAATCCAGACAACACGCATTGTCTAGACAGTCTCTCTATAACGTTATTAAACGTCTCTTATAGCCGTTTTTATCAATGTGGTTTAATTATATTATAATCTCGATTCCAACTTACTCTTCATCTTTTTCTAGTTCTAAGAACAACGCGTGTTTTAAGAAGTATAGAAAAAGATGTAGAGTAAGTTGGAACCGAGGTTAAAGTTAATCTACATTGATATCAGAAAGACATTTTTGTGATGTCTCTATGATGTCTCTTAGACATGCTCCGTGTTGTCTGGAAAGAGCAAGAAAGAAAGATATATATATCATTTTATAGATGCAATCTCATTCTAACTTGTACCATCATATTAACTTATTGAAGTTGACAAAAACTACGGGCTAATCAAAAGTTTGCCATCTCGTGGCCAGACTCTGTTATAAGGTAATCGGGTATGCGAACACGTGCCTGTAGCGATGTAGTATGTCTGCCATGTCTACGTGCGTGCGTGCGTGCGTGTGCTTTTGACAGCCGCGCTTCCTTTCGCGCGAAAGATTCTTGTCGCCGCTACGCTTGTCATTCTAGATTTGAATCCGTTTGTCACGTGCGAGTTTCTCAGACTTAGTCCAAGGCGGATATCCCGATGCAGACTTCGCTAAATTCAATCGCACACTGATTCGGATTTCGTTCGCTCGAATTCATAGAGAGGATCACGAGGTTCGTTCGCGTCGTTTGCACTTTTTGCTGCACTTTGAATCTTCGCTCCCTCTCTCTTTTCAATGAATATATACAGTCTTGACTAGATATTAGGCTTAACTATTATTTAAAGTTCTGACTGAGAAATTCGTTTATGGCATTTGTAAAGTATCTTTAGTTCAAGAATTCTTTAAACTTATCTATATGTAGAGCATCTTAATTTTCTGAGCTAAATGTTTTGTTATTTTTATGTTATGTTATGTTTTGTTATTTTGTTTATTTTTAATTTCTGTATACGCCAAAATGTATATTAATCCATTTTTGTGGTTGAATTACTTAGTTTTAAAATAAAGAATTCATATTAACGTTTGCATTTATATAAATAGACTAAATTCGAGATAAGTTTTTAATACATTTTTTTAGTTAAATTGTTTTAATAAAATTAACGACATATTTAATACTAATGGCGACTTACAGAAATTATTAAAATAATTCAAATTGGATAGAATTTTATATTATGAATTTAACAGCCATCATTTATAATGTCACTAATTAATAAGAGATAACAATGTAGGTAGAAGAATTTTCAAATGAAAAAATATATAAGTACCTAATATATTTGGCTAAGGCTATAGGTTTGTTTTTTGTTGTTAAATTATTGTATACACTTTTTGTATTTAAAGCAATATTTACAATGAGATTCTAAGTAAAATGTAAGCTTTAAGCCTGCCGTAAAAAATTGATTAATCACGGTCGAATGTAAGGAGAATAATTGTTGGTCAGATTATGATTGGTCAATTTTTTACGGTTTCAGACTTGAAGCTTAGATAACAGTTTATTGTAGAAAGCCTATTAGTTCGGATCTACAATAGATATTTTAAACCTTAAGCCGTAAGAAATTGACCAATTACAGTCGAATGCGAGGAGAATAATTGACTATAATTCGTCCATTTCTTATGGCTTAAAAACCTGTAGACCCGGATTTAATCACAACCTTGCTTCAAGAAGCTGTAAGTCATAAGAAATTGATCAGTCACAATCGATTATTTTTCCCATATCATTGTGAGATCAATTTCTTACGGCTTTGTGACTTACAGTCCTTTAAAGCAAAGTTGTAGACTTAGACTTAGGGATTTCAAACAACGCGATAAACGTGCAGTTTGTATCGAACGACGGTTTAAATGTTCGGGGTATCGTACATTGGCGCGAGATTTCGAAACTGAAGCACATTGAGATTGTTGAATTTGGAAACGTCGAGGAGCGATTGTAATATTAATTCGATAATTGCGAATTATGACCTGCAAATAACATTTAAATTATGATTTTTAGTTACATGATTTTTAGTTACATATATTATACACACATTAAATTTATAAACATTAAATATAATATTTCAATTAGAAGATCGATTGTCTAACAAACTTTATCTTTTTTGCAAAGATTTAGATTTTGAAAAATTGGAAAAATCGACAGAATTATTGACTCTCTATTATTCCTGATTTGATATAAATATGATGATATAATTATCAAAACTTTTAATGTATAAATAGAATGATTAAAGAATTATTTTGCAAAGTTTGTTTTTTTTTTTAAATATTTTCGAGTTTAATGGAAAATTTGCGAAGTTTGAGATACTGTTATTGATATCGAGGAAACAGGCTTAGAAATTCGTTGTTAATCTAAAAATATCGTTATTTCTCTTTCTTTCTTTTTTTTCTCTCTCTTTCTCTTTTTCTTGCCAATGGAAGCAATAAATTCCTCCGAGAATAAATCAACGACCGAATAAATTAATTCGCGACGCCGAAGGAGAACGGGTTTCTCGTGACAAAACGGTTCATTCAACATTTATCTTTTTTGGAGTTGAAGAGTAAAAGATTAGGTAAAGGACATAATTCGGGACATAATTGTTTCGAAGATGAATCGAAAATTCAATTAATTTTTTTATTACATATATGAAATGTTTATTGTTATTTATTAATCTTTTTTTTTTCCGACGTCAGTATCTTATTAATTAAGTTCATATAAATCTCGTAATTTTATTGTACTTGAAATGAATTTTTTGTTCCAATCTTGGAAAATTCGATAAAATTGATGATAAAATAAGAAAAAAATCTTTGTTAAGAAAATTATATTGCCTACGTATTTATAAGATATTTCATTGGAAATATAAATTAATTCTTCAATAGATGATAAATTAATAAAAAGATCTTATTTTAAAAAAGATTTGGCTTGCTTATTTGTTTATATTGAGATATATATTATATTTAATATTGAAGAATTAATTTATTAAAAGATAACAATAGATATCGATATCGAGATACTTTAATATGATATCTTGATATCAATAATACATTATGAACCTGTCTTATCTAATATGATATCTAAATAAATATACTAAATATAGCAGATAAGCAATCGATAAACAAATATTGGTAATAAAATATCAAAACACAAAATAAATATCACATACTTATATTATACTTATTATATTAATATGCAATATATTGATATTACAAGTCAGTTATTAATATTGTTGTTATAGTAATTATCTATATTGCATTCATACTACAATTAGAAATGTCATGATTTCTTCTAGTCATGATTATTATAACTTTTTATTGGCTGCCATAAAATTTTTAATATTAAATTTTCAAATTAATTTTACTATTAGGATACACCTATATTAATGTTCTTGTACGAAATATAAATATTTGCTGAACCTATAAATGTGACAGAAGAATTTATTAAATTGTCAAGAAAGTTCGTGCTATTTTATAAGAATGTAAAACAACAAATGTAAATAACAAATGTGAAAATGAGGAAAACAGGAAAGTACACATCCGAGAAATGTGGAATGTTGAATTCAGTCGATTCGATCGCACTAATTCTGATAGTATCTTTTGCCGTCGAAAGCAGTACGAATTTTTTGCTTACCTGATAACGCGACGCGTCCAGTTGCCGCATCCTGTCAGCTGACCTTTCGATTCTAACGGATCTCGTAGTTTGCACGCACGCACTCGATGGACATGACAGATTTGATCATCGATTACGCGGATTTCGCATGTTTGTATAATTAGTCCTTCGCAGTCGATTCTCGTCCTTTGACAGGATATCCGATTTTTGTTGTCCCATCACAGCTTCGCGGAATATTTATCTATAGTACAGGAATCTGAAATTTCTTAAAAATGTTGCTTTATCAAAGTATTATTTTATTAAATTTAATAAATAATTATTCAATTATCGATTAATCAATAATTATTTGATAATTAATAATAATTTATTTAATAAATGTATTAATTTATTTAATTTATGTGCTTAATAAATTCTACCACGTGAAGTTTTAATTAAAATACATTGGTCCAATTTGATAATTATCGCGATATTCAATTTCCATTTAATCGCGATTTAAAGAAACAATGCACACGAATAAAATATTTCATAGAAAAAATTTCTAGATCTAATTAGTATTCGATTTATCATAAAATCGATATAGAGGTAATCATTAACAGAGGAATACTTTATTCTTAAGTAGAAAATTTATAAATCTTGAAAATGATTCTTGGACATCAGTTTTATGCTAAATATTATGACATTAGCATTGTGAGTTGACAAACTCCGGGTAAAGATTTCTAAGCGTAAAAAAAATTTAAATTTATATACGTTACTCTTATTTCAAAATAATAAATCAATCTTATTTAATTCCAGAAAGGAATATCGATATATATAATATATTATTTAATGTTAATATTGTTTTATATTTATACTGCATATTAAGTTACGATACGATTAGTGCCTGTTTCAATGTAGTTCAATTTTAATCTCGGTTCGATTAATTTTCATCTTTTTCTAGATCTAAGAATTAGACAAAGATAAAATTGAATCGAGATTGATAAAGTTAATCTACATTGAAAGAAACAGAACGTTCAAAATCTTTTTTATCTCTTTATTCTTTTTGAGAAAACCTTTCTGAGAACGAAATACAGAAAAAAACGTGAATGAAAAGTCGATCGATAGTCGCGGCTCGCGGTGTAGTTTCTCTTCGGTTTTCCGCGAATCATCTCTCGCGTCTGTTCTTTTCTCACGCCGCGATCGCAAAACGATCGAGGCCAGACGAGATCCCGGGTCCAGATCCAGTGTGTCTGGATCCTTTTCGTCGCCCCCTTCGCCCTTGTCGCGGTGGGCATGCGATCTCGCGATCACGTGGCTCGATCACGAAAGTTGGAACCCACTTTCACGTGGCGGCGACTCGTCGGACCGGGTACCTCTTTTTCTCCTGCTGTCTCTCCTCTCTCCGGTACCCTGTTTCACGACGTTCTTGCTTCGCGAATCTATTGATTTCGTTTTGAGGAAATCGTTTATTCTCTTGCGAGAATAATTCCACAGCAATCCCAAGAACAAGTCACGAAAACGTCAAAATGACATTAAAATGAAATGATTGAGAGAAAAATGGATTTCAATGATCATTTTGACATCATTTTGATAGCACAATGACTTGTTCTGCTTGAGATGTTTTCTATTTTTTCTTTGCAGTCGCTGAAAATATTTTCAGGAAAGAGAAATGATTTTAGGTTGAAAGTAAGATTGCTAGAAGATATTTTAAATTGGAAAAAAAATCTGATCGATTTCGTCTTGAAAAAATCATTTGCACCGAGAAAAATATCTGGGTAAAAATGGAACCAAAAGATTCTGATTATATTAGTCAGAATTCTGGTTATCTCAACTATAATTCTAGTACATTTAATTACAAGAACTGGATTTGACAAATTCCTTTGAAGCAGTCAATTTGGTTCCAAGCACATTTTTTCGTAATGTTTAACAATTTAATGTTTTAACAATAATCTAATTTTAAGACATTTTTGCAAGACATGTTAGGTTCCGATTTTTGTCGTATCATCTGGGAATTGCCTAGAGCTTTTAATATTGTATTTACAAAAAAGTTAACTTGCAACTTTGTGAAAAAGCTGCTAATCTTTTAATTCGATTTTGCCTTGTTAAGAAATAGAAAAACTCGAAAGAATTTATATTGTACGATATTAAATATTGCCAAATAGAATCCAAAATCTGCAAATGAGAGTCAGCGTAGTAATTACGTAAAATGTAATTTTAAATTTTCATTCATAAATCACAGTACATTTCGGCACACTTTGGTCCTCCAGCAATTACAAAAATCAAAATTTAATTCCTTGCATGTCTAAGGAAAATCACCATCAGATTTACAGATTTGATGTTGTACAATCTATCAAAAAATTAATATGTTTCATAATCAAGTCAAACAAACCAAGTTAGAAAAATGCTGATTTTGGATTCTCTTTTTGAATTTGGGAGAGTAAGAAGATTACATTATTACTATTAAATATTGCTGCGTTGACGTTACTGAGAAAATGGCGCGGATTTCTAGCATTTCTGAAATCCCTAGGATTTTTTCTCGAGGCCCCCGCATAGTGGGACAAAATCATGCGTTTGCGACGTGCATTGGGGACCTCTCGTGGGACACCGACGTTAATGGCCGAGTAATTATTGCGAAGTCGGCTCGTGCGCGTGACTGCTAATTGGGAGCGACCGTAATTGAGTTAATAACGCCGTATTAAAATAGCGGGCTCGTTCCCTCTTCCACCCGCTAATACGTCTTTCCTTCTCCTTTTACTTCGTTGCCATATTCTTTACTTTTCGCGTATCTCCGTTGCCTTTATTCGCGATTAAAATAAATCCGCGATATTATCGCATTTCATTATAATCACCCTACTTGTATCAATGTTATTATAATTTTTTACTTATATCATTGTTATTATAATTTTTTGTTAATTTCATCTTCTTATCTCTACTTCCTTATGTACACTTTTTTGTTTGAATAAGGATAATCAATATTAATTATTCCATGTTGAATTAATATCTTCTGATTGTAAAATAATTCTCTTTTTCCAGTTTTTAATTAATTTTTAAAAAATAATACATCACACCTGGCTCTATAAGTAATTTCTGCACAAATTGCGACTTTTTTTTAGTAAAGAAAACTTTCTTTTCGAAATTCGGTATCTCGCAAATTAATCCTCGGACTAAAATACTCTCAAGATGAAGTTACCTGGAGACTAATTAAAAATTCAAGTTTCGCCGTTCATTCGCAAACATTGCAATCTTTATTTGCTCCGATGAAAATTTTTACGATTAATTCTTCACTGGAATTTCCAGCGGAGACCATCAATGTTACGGAGATTTTTAGGAACGCCGAGAACTCGTTGAACATTCTTTTCTCTTCGTGTTGTTGACCCTCCCACCGCGCCGCGTTTCGTCGAACCGCTTCTTTGACTAACCTCTGCCACGTAGGAACGATTCCGCAGGAATCGGCGGCACTTTTATAGCGCGCCGATACTTTTCGCCGTGCATTGCACACATGTGACGGCGATAACGATCGCGATCCGTGATTCTCAGAGAGCGCGGCACGCCGCTTCCCTCCGTCTCTCTTTCTTCAGCTCCCGATGTTTCTGCCTTTTACGGCGAATTCCGACGGTGCATTCGTATGACTCGGAAATCGACGGACGAAGCGAGGTTTCGGCGAAAAAAAAAAACGTGGAGAATTTCGGCTGAAAAACCGCGCTAACCAATAAGGTCTCTCTGACGTTGTCGATATTTCGTAGTCGATATTTCGTAGTCACCCGATACTCCCTTATCTCATATCATTCGACGGCCAGTTGCAGCAACCTCCTCTTCTCGGCCACGTACATCTCCGCCAGTTTATAAATATGGCGATTAGTCGGTTCGGTCATCCTTGTTCGATTAAAATTTGTGCGCATTAATCGCCGTACAATTAATCATCATAAAATTATAACATTTAAAAAATATCAGTGTAGATTTAGGTTGTGATGTGTAGGTACTTTCCATTTGATGACACAAGTCGATACAAGCGTTGTTCTATCTTGTTACTCACTGAATGTCAAGAAAGGTAGAATGAAGTTTATGTCGACTTGTGTCTCCAAATGGAAAGCATCCTGCCATTCTATATAATTCTTACTATGTTGATGTTAATATTAGCACTATCTATAGGACTATAAATAACTTGAGATCGCTGATAATCGCAATGGCCAACCATGAGATTGATTCTTTGATATTACAAATGGCTGCTGAATAAATGATGAGCAAATTTCAGTCCTTCTGCAAACAATGCTATTTTTAATACTTTTTCTAATATTTTTTGTGATATTGATATAAACCGTTCTCTCTGATAATCTAGGACTCTTAACACCAATATAATGTGAAACTTAACCAGGTTTTAAATCCACACAATGATATAAATATCAGGAATTAAAAATCACAGTATTGATATCAACAATATTAACTAAAAATCGTCTTAAACAAAGAGAGTCAAAAAATTCTTTATTCGTCAAGATTTTTTTTTTAATCTAATAATATTTATTGTGAATTTATGCAATTTCCAGTTCAAGCAAACTGTGCACCAATTATTTGTCGATCTTGAAATATAGTAATATCCTAAACTGAAGCTGAAGTTTGACAAACAATTTAATATTATTAATGCAATTAAGTATCTTAGAAAGTCATTAATATTTTGTTATTTATTAACAACTTTCTAAGATTATTAATAATAAATAATTTGATGCCAATAAGCGTCTTAAAAACTATGAAGAATATTATCTCACTCGGTATTTATAAGTAAATTATTAGATACAAAAAGTAAACACAAAGAAGCGTCTTGACAGAATATGGCATTTTACATTCACAATGTGATTAATATTAATATTAACACGAGAATTATATATAATATATATATAAACATCACATAATGTTAAATCTACTTCATTTTTTAGAATGAAGAATTTTGATTGCTCCTTGTAACCCTTTTTTTTCTAACTTTCTTTCGAAAAATTAATTTTCTTTTCACTTTACATTAGACACGATTCTCGTATTTTATATACATCTTTGATGTAGAGCGTAGATCGATAATAAAATAAGAAAGGAGATTTTTTTCGTTTTTTGAAGATCTTACATTTGACAAAGAATTTTTCTTGAGTGTTTCGCATGATGTGTAGATTTATCTGCCGATCTTTCTGTAAATATTAATTTAATTTAGTCTCAAGTAATCTGAATTAAAATAGCGCATGAGAGACGAGAAAGCGTGACGTCACCGTGACATACCTTTTCGCGGAAATTATTAGAAGATGAATTAAATTGCACATTGAGTTCACGCGACGCGATTCAATTTACGATTATAATGTAATTTGATCTTCGAGCAGTCGAGATATAAATATAGAAAAATTTTATGTGCTGGGTATCGGCTGATACGATAGGAGAGAATCTATTAATATCTATTTTCTATTACAAAGGCTCGTTCTCATTCCTGTTATATCACGAGGATCATCGGCCTTCCTGCGGTGATTTCTTCGATAAATTTCTTTTACTTTAAAAACACTTTTATGTTTTAAATATTTCGATTTAAAATTTAGATCTCTTCCTTTGATTTCCAATCTTTCGTAATTTTTAAAGTTACGAAAAGATCGAGATTCTGAATATAAAAAATTCTAAATATTCAAACAACAAGAAATTTTAAATACGACACTGATTATGAGGGAAAAGTGTTTGATATTTGTGACTATAATGTGACTATAATTTATTATTAAAATAAATTATTTAAATAAAATATAATAAATAAATATAGTAAATATGGTTACGAGCTTTATTTTTCTTATTATTACTTATTATTATCATATTAATAATAACCATATATATGTAAAAATTTGTGAAACATGAAAAAATTGTATTATAAATTATGATAATTTTAAATTATAATGAATATAAATATTTTCTTAAATTCACTTACTATTCATGTCATATAAAATAATAACTAAAAAATATGTTAAGAAGAAATTTAGATCGATACAGATCTGAAAATAATTTTGTTAGGCTATCAAAATAATTATTAGAACAACTAATTGCTAGAGTGTCAAAATTTTTTACAGCACTCATAATACTTGAATGTATATCCTATAGAATTATTGCTGCGTTCAGCAGAAAGAGCAGCTTTGCAACTATTATAAACTTCTTGAATATGATCTTATCCTTAGTTCCTCACTGGATCTAAATGTATAAAATGCTTTTTCTGCTGAACGTAGTCATTTTGATAGTTCAATAAAATTATTTTCAGATCTGTATCTAGCTAAATCTTCAGATATTTCATCAAAATCTTTTTTTTTTCAATAGTATCCAATTGCACCCACTCGAATGCGTTCTTCATGTCCTTAAATAATATAATAAATTCCTGCTCACGTTAATGTCGTCACAATTTCAAAACGAGGCGCCCCGAGTTCCATCGCACCTGAGGGTGCCCAGTGTTACGTAGGGCCTGTGGGAGGGCCCGTCGTGTCTCTCTCTTCTTCGGGGGGCCCAACCGAGTATCTCGTCGGCGATCGATGATGCAGAATGGGATAAAGAAGGAGGCGCCCCGCGGGGGTCTCAACGGCACCCCCCGGCGAGCGCGAGCGTCAAATTAATAAGCGATGATTTTATAGAATGCTTTATTGAATCGTGTTCGCCATATAAAAGAATATCTCCCATCGCCTCGCCGCCATCGATCGCGTAAAGTGACGGTTCTCATCAGCGAATCTCCTCCCCTCCCCTTCACAGGCGTATTTACTGGAAAGTGGAAAATTAAGACATTGAAAAAAAAGTCTAATTGCGTTAATTAAAATTCTGATTGAAAATGAACAAAGAATTTTCTGCTTGTTTACCTAAATTCTAGCCGAGATATCCAAAGTCCTGTTTGATGTAATCAGAATGTTTTGGTTCATTTATTTTCAAGAAATAATTTTATTTTCAGAAATTTTTTTTAGTATAAATTTCGAGATTTAATAACTTTTAGTTGTGTATGCGATTATATTTGCGTTGAATACACATTTTAATTAATAACGAACGTAAGAGATTAGAAAGGGAACACTAAGAAAATGTTTAGTATTTATGACTATAATTGCATAGTAAAATAATGTGGCTAGGAGCTATATTTTTATAATTATTATCGCTACAATTTTGTAATAATAATTATATTTATAGTTTAAAAAAATCATAAATGGTTGAAACATAAAACTGAAAATGACTGTAAATTATAGTAATTTCAAATGTATATTAGACATTGAACGACGAATACACTTCTTAGTGCTTTCCGTCTACATACATAATTAATATTACAACAGATGACGAATTAGCAATTGTCTTATGAATCCACATTTTTCTTTTTTTGTTCTTCATGCAGAATGACAATTTCTGTCATTATCTACAGTTTTCACTTTGAATCATGCAATCCAGGAGTGACTAACTATTTAACTGACGTAATTTATTTAGAAGATCACATGTGTTGATGATAACTTCAAAGTGAATCGAAACGTTTGAATTTTATAATATTAGCAAACATATAATTTATATATTAATTTTACGTTTGTCAAATTTATTACGCCATACTTTCTTAGTTTCTTAGTTTTGTCAATTTCGAGAGTCTATTAATTTATTTGTTAATGTAGTAATTACAATTTGTAGTAATTACCTTTCTCTCAATGAAGGTGGGTAAAATGGTTCCAGTGGACCCAGGATCGTCTGAGAGACACTGTCCGAGGGAGGTGCGTCTCCCCTTTCTTCTGTGCCGTTATTGTTGCTGTTGTTGCCGGTATATCGTTGTTAATATGACGAGCCGGCCGCGCCTCCCCTGAGATGTGATTCCTTTAGTAAGTTCTCGCGTATCATCGCACGGAGAGATCGTTCGATAACGACACCTCCGGAGTCTTTTGGTCCGCTTAATCGAACACACTCTCTTCGATCCAATGATCGAACGATCTCTCCGTCTCCTTCTCTCCCTGAGAGATGTAGCGCGAGCCTCGTGTCGTTGATAGACACGATGCCGAACACATTGATGCATATACACCCGTGTCGGATACTGGCGTCTTGTATGGTTAGCTGGTTGTATTGTGGCGGTATTGAGGTCTCCTCTTTCCCCCTCCCCCCCTCCCCCCCATACACACACACATACACGCACGCACACACATATGAGATGTATTTCGTGTCTGTTGAGCGAAGATACGACTTTAACGTTGTAGCTGATTGTTTTATCTTGTAAATTTGTCGGCGAGAGCCACGGTTAACCCTGATAATCAATTTGACGACACGTTTTGATAATAATTTGCTTTACTTAAAAAAAAAAATGTACTCTTTTAAATATATTTAACTAACTAAGGAAATAATAAAAGGATTTATTCCGGTATTTCCTATGTTAGATTAAATTTGATTTAAGTATTTGTGTTTTAATTGATTTGGTCAAAGTATATCATGCGATTTTTTTTCAAGTAGAGAAAAATTTATTTATTATTTTATCATTTAATTTAAACTCTAAACTTCTTGCAAATCTTTACTCCAGGAAAGTGAAAATCATCCATCACTTCTTAAAAAAGAGTGACAATTTTTACTCTTTCTAGAATTTTCATTCTTTTTCAAGAAATGAAATATCACTTCACTTTTTTTTAAGGATGGTTGTATTTTCACTTTCTTGGAGTGAGATTTCATTGCAAGAAATTTAGAGTGTAAATCTTTTATTACAGATTTTTTTATGTTGCAATATACTCTGTCAATTACTGAAATAACATGATATGAACTGTACATTTTCAGTACATACTGAAACGTAATTTTTAATGCATGTCTACGATATTTCATCATTTCAAATTTTGAACACAAAGGACTTAATTTTTCATGAAGGAGTAATTTTTTATACTAAGGAATTCAAACTTAATTTAGGTTTATATGGGGTGTCCCATTAGTTTTGGCCAATCGCTTTTGTGTAAATAGAGCGGACTAATCTGAATCCAAAAATCCTTTACCGTTTTGCAATTTTCACAATAGTTAACGAGATATTAATTACTAAAAACTGCCGAAAATTGGTTTTCAATAATTTTTCACTCAAATGCTGTCAATTTTACAGAGAAACTGCAAGCAAACAAAAATTGTTTATTTTCTTCTCATAGAACTCTAAGAATTTTTAAAGAATTTTTTATCAACTTTTTAGTACTGCATTTTCTTATTTTTACTACCATGAGAAAATACGGTATTAAAAAATTCTGAAAAAATTCTGAAAGAATTCTCAAAACTTTATAAGAAGAAAATAAATAATTTTTATCTCTTGCTATTTTTCTGTAAAGTTGATAGTTGAGTAAAAAATTATTGAGAACCAATATTTAGCAATTTTTAGTAATTAATATCTCGTTATAATTGCGAAATTTGCAAAATGATAGAGGACTTTTCGACTCGGTTTAATCCGCTCTACATAAAAGTGATTGGCCAAAACTTACCCTGACCCTTAGAGACACCCTGATTTAGTTGCAAATTATAAAAATGACAAATTATGTCCATGACATTCTACATTTTAAAATATTCAAATATTATACATTAACAATCCAATGAATTAACTTTAAGATTCAAAAGTCTCGAGTTTCTAGTATCCAATTGCAGCCATTCGAATTTACTTTCGCACGTAGGAGAATCGCGACATCTCCCACTTCGATAATATTCCGAAAGGCCTAAAAGAGATCCCGTCTGTTTCACTTGCAGCGGAACAGGCGGGTTATCGGTGTAAAGGCGCGTTTACACGCATGTAGGAAGCCCCTCCCGTCCTCGGCCCTTAGTCGACCAACACCGCAAAGAGAGCGCAGAGGGAGGGGGCGAGCGAGGGGGAAGGGTGGGATACGACCGGGAGGGGGGGGGGAGGCGACACGAAGGAAGGAGAGGAGAAACCGCGCGCGCGGACACCATTCCGGCGAGATGCCGGGGCCGTGTCGTAACAGGCCGGAGTGACACCACAATGCGGTGTAGCAATTTGTAGGCTCGCCCTTCCCTCTCCCTCTCTTACCCCTTCCCGTTTTACCCCGTTCCTCGTTGCCCCCTTCAGCTTCAGCTCCTCGGTTGTATTTATGAGGCGAGTCTCGATATCGGTTCCGCGCTCGCTGAAGGAAGGTACACCAGCAAGAGATACCATACAGGTGAGGGCACGAAGGATAAGGGCGAGAGGGAGGAAGGGTGATGCGCGGGAGAAGATCGAGAGAAGAAAGGCTAACTAGGCGAGATCAGTGGCGCGATAGTTGTCTCTGGCGCGTTTCTTCGCGAAGACAGGAAGGGCCTTCCAGAAAGAGACAGAGAGGGAGGGGGGGGGGAGGATCACGGGGGACATCCGCGGCAACGATGGAATAAGGGATTCGGGCGAAAGGAAGATAAGGGCCGCGGATGGACCTTCCTCCGCCTTTCTTTTTTTTCCTTAACGTTATGTGCTGGATTCTGAATCACTCTGTATAGCTTCAAAAATGTGGATTTTGATCGACAATAGATTTTCGCAAACATTTTTAAAGATTTTATGGATTATTAAAGTTTTTGCTTGACAATAAAGGCTTGTTGTAGCAAATTATTTTGCATAAAAAGCAGTTTTTTCTTACCAAATCTTTATATATGCGATATTTATTTTTTTTTGTACATCCTTAATAAATTTCGATTAATTATCTGAATTTTTTTAATTATCATATTTACAATTTTTTCTTACAAATATCTTTTTCACCAATAAATGTAGAAAGTCAAATTGGGGTTTGGTGCTTAATAATATTTTTGCGAATCTTACAATTTCCAGTTCGAGTAAACTGCGTGCCGATTATTTATTTTGAAACAGTTCTAAACTGAATCTGAAATATGTAACATCAAAATTAATCACTTAATATCACAATGAATTGTGACAACTAATTTAATGATATGTACATCTGCTAACGAGCATCCTTAAAACGTTGTAAAGAATTTATTATAAAAAATATCATTTCAACTAGGACTCGAATTTTATAGAAAAATTGGAAAATTTACGTTACTTTATGTGTCCTAAATGATCTATTCAAATTTTCGTGTTAATTTAATACAAAAAATTAATACAAAAAAGATAATAGGTACTGATATTATAATTTGTAAGCAAACTGTGGAAACGTATTTTTCAGTAAATTTAATATTTATGACATGTTAAATTAACATGTATTTTATTTACTTAGAATTTACATTTTGAAACATTATTTTTATGTTATTTTTATATTTTTGTTCACTTACTCATAAATTGTTATTATTTTGAAGGCATTAAGAAGTGTTCAATATTATATTATAAAATATAATAAATTTAACACATAATATTTAAATAACATACATTATGTGAAATTACACTCGAATATATTCAAAATTTAAAAAAAAACTTGAATGAAAATACAAAACGTTTTTTACCGCGTAAAATTTCCTTATAACTCTCTCCCTAACGAATATCATTTCACCGATCATCGAGTGTCATAATATAATATTTAATTTATTAATCGGTATAGATATGTTGAAAGAACGTCTTTTTCAGGTGACGTAAATAGGAATTAAATCTGGGAATTTCGATTATTTTGTACTCATAAATCGCTTTGAATTCCATCATTATTAAGCGATAAAACCTCGATACGCTCCAATTGATACCAGCAACATCTGAACGTTCGCAGCCGCGAATCGCTCGTTTCCGCTAATCGGCACGATACTGTTCAATCTAATCCCGATTAGTGAATCTATCGCTCTTTACGAGCCGAGATTATCCACGCGCCATAGTCACTCACGCGCGTCAGAGATCGCTCGATCGGCGTTCGATGTCGCGATGTACGTGACATTCGCGGCAGACTAAAATCTGCGGTATCGTCGGCTATCAGCTCATTACGCTAATATTCGGCTCACGGCATGTCGCGGTATCGCGATACCGCGGTATATATCGCGATCGTGCCTTTTTGCACGGCTGCGTCCGTGTGTCCTCGCGTACACGTGTGCTGAGGTCGCGCATCGCCGTTTTTGGTCGTCCACCTCCTCTTCCCGTCGCCACCGCCGCCGATCGATCGTTGATCTTCGGTGTAGTGGAGAGAATCGCAAGAGAAATTCTCTGTTTCGAGTTACGAAGTCGCGACCGGGATCCGGGATTCCGTTCGCGTATTCGCCGCGCGATTCAATTCGATGAGAAAGCTTCGGGCTTCTGATTTCGTCGAATTTGGAAAACTTGATAATTATAGAACGAAATCTTCTTTATTAAACTTGTTAATTTTCTTTGTATATTCTTTCCTTTTGCATCATACAGTAAAATGTTTCGTATTTCTGTTAAATGGAAATAGTCCTTATTAAAATTATGTGTTGAATTTTTTTAACATATTTGAATGTTAATTTAACATAATGTGATTATGTTATTTAAATAGTTTGTATTAAATTTGGTATCTAACATTTTTTAGTTTCAAAATAACATAAGTGATCAAATAATGCGTTTCAAAACATGAATTCTAAGATAAATAAATAAAATACATGTTACTTTAACATACATTTATACATTTAACAATAAATGTTAATTTTATTGAAAAAAAAATATTTGTCTATAAATTATGTCAGTATTTCCTTGTTTATCCTCTTAAATGATATTTGTGTTACCTTTTTTAACATAGGTTATCTTGTGTTAAATTAACATTACACAATAAATTTGAGTGGATTGCTTGGGACACGTGAAATGTGTCAAATTTAACACAAATTTTCCGACAGCATGAAAAAAGAATCTGATTAGATTTCATTGGAATTTTGATCGAAAATGGAATCAGAATTTTCTGATTAAATATATTATAATTCTAGTTGAGAATTTTGATTAATGTCTGCAGAATCTTTTGGTTCGTTCATTTTCAACCAGAAATTTTTCTTAGTGTACCTAGAAATGTAATACTGAGGGTAATTTATAAACACTGAAAGACAATAATTAATTACTTATTTTAAGAGTACTGTTCAGTGCTTTAATACTCCACATAAGTAATTAATTACTATCTTTTAAGTATTGAAATAAAGACTATGAGAGTTTAGCACAGTAATTATTGCATAAATTTAGACGTTGGGTTTACATAAATAAGTTACATTTAAGATAATGTACACATCAGGAGAGTAGAGAGAATTTTTTCTTGATTTCGTCGAGGATGACTCTAAATGCGGCCGAAACTTTTGAATTGTGTACATTATTTATATTAAGATAGAATACAGATAGAAAAGCGAGAATAAGATTAAGTAAGATTTATTACGAGATTTTTTTGTATGCAGATAGGAAAATGTGGAATAAGAATGAAGAAACGTAAGTAGAAAATAGATAAAAGGCTATAAATTTTTATCAAGGAGAGATACACATTTTAGATATATATCTTTTTTTTCCTCCTATTTAGATATCATTTAATAGGTACTATCTACTTTATCTGCTACATAAACATAATTTTCTGAATAAATGCCATATGTTCTTTTCTCCTTTTTCTTTATCAGTAAAATGAAAGCAGAAGATTATCAGTCACAAAATTGTTATCAGGAAGAGATATATATCACTTTAGATTTATCTTTTTTTTCTTATTTAAGTATCTTTTACTATCTATTTTATTTTTTCACTGCATGAGATTTCTGAGAGAATAAGTATCTCTTACGCTATACACGCTCTTCCTTTCCTTCTTTTTCTGCTCTCCGTTCTATTAACGGTTGGTTTTAGGGATACGATATCATGTAGATTACCACGAAGCGTCTGCCTTTTCTCAAGTCTCGAGATAAGGCAATCGGGGCGGGATGGTTACCTGATTCTCTTGTACTCTTTCGATTTCGACCGCGTGATATGCGCGCCCACGTGTCCTGATCTTTCTCTTCGGTCGATCGTAAACGATTCGAGATTAATAACGCGCTTAATAACACGCTTACATTTTCATAGAATCGATGCTCTACACTGAAAATGTCGAAGTATTACGAAGCAAATGTTACTTGAAATGTTTCTCTTCGATATTTATATTATTATAGTTATATTATTATAGTTACGAAAAAATTGGGTTGTAATGACGATACATATCACATTAATTGTAAAAAAAAAATAAAATACCTTATACTTGCTAGGAATAAAATTTTATTTCGCTGTATTTAAATAAAGATTTATTTTAGTGAAATAAAATATATTTCTCACAGATAAATTTTTAAATATCTTTTTCTCAGTGTAGGAATGGAAACACTTTACATCTCAATCTCATTGCGTTTTTGATCGAAAGTTTTCGATCGTATCATTTCTTTATTACTTGTATTTATTGTGTTCGCTTATAAGTTGTATAACTTATAATCATATTTATATCTTGAATCGTGATGTAACTATCGCGAATTATAGTGAGAAATCTATATCTTTCCTTTTCTTTAAACGATATGAATCATTTCGTAATCCGTATATGAGTGAATCAACTAATATGAATGCATTACAAACGAGTTTTTTTATTTAACCTTATCTCAACTGCAGTGATTAATTGACACAATCCAACACATCTATCATTCTAGAAAAACACATAATCTAAGATAATTTAAGATATCCAAACGAATATGTAAAACTCCTTGTTTATTTATAATGTGCTTATTTATGGAGAAAATCTTACGTATAATTTTAATTATAAAGGAAATAATAAAAGAGATGTGTAAAAATGCTATTATAAAAAGTAAAAATGCTATTACATTATTAAAAAATTATTAATTCTTTAATAAATAATTAGAATGAATATGCTTAATCATTTAGACAATGATTTCACGTGATTTATTTTCGATTGATTATAAATTCAGAATAGGATCAAAGAACTCTTTAAACATTGAAAAGATGACAAGCTAAAACTCGATGAATAGATATTTATCATGTATGCATCAGTTTTACAAAGCGCAAAGCGGGTGTTAATGTAAATTTTACTTCTGTTACACAGTCACTGCGAGTTATGTAAAATTATTCGCGTTGATTGTCGCACGTTGATAAATAAATGGATTTAAGCAATTGCAAATGCTTACAAACAGAAACGGCAAAAATGTAAGTTGTCCATTCCGCCATTGTAATATGGAATGTCTTAAGAAAATATAAAAAAATAAGAATGGTAACAAGAATGTTAAGTCTGTCATATTAATTAAATTTCCTATTTTCCTGCTTCTTTTTACTTAAAAAAATATACAATTCAAAATTAACTTTTTTAGTTTTTAACTTGAAATAGCAATGGAAAATTATTGCCTATCAAATAAAGACTTTTTTTGGCAAAAAAGATATATTCTTAGCATCAAATGTTATTTTTCTTACTTTCGTTTCATAATTCTTAAAAAATTACTCTTTTTGAATTATGATGATTTTTTTAATCTTTTCGAGTCGTAACGATTTTTTTGTTAAGTTAGTTATCACTTTACGTCTGTCTAGCTGTCTCCCTATTTAAAAATTCCAAATTTTAATGAATAAATTATATAATATTGTGCTATTTATGCGCTCTCAAAATCCGCAAAACAAAATTTTTGCGTTCATTTCATTTAGCTAAAAAAAAAAGTATTGTGAAGGGCTGAATAGGTTGTCAATCATTCACGTTAATAACAACCGATTTGAAAAATTAAATACACATTTGTGCGTTATTTATGCGCTTTTATATTTACATAGTTTCAATTTTTGCGCTGCATCCCTTAAGGGACTTCCTTCTTGAAGCAAACAACTATATTTATCTTTAAGTTGTTTAAAATTGTAAAACTATGCTATCTATAACTAAATATATCTTCGATTTATGCGCTACTATTTCCAAGCAATTTCAATTTTTGCGCTACAACCCTTAAGGGACTTCACTTTTGGAGCAAACGCAATCATATTCATTCCTAAGTCATACATTCCGTTTCACTTTTGAAATAAGGAAGCAATAAAAAAAAAGATGTTTTATTAACAACATTAATTTTCATCGAAAGTAATCTTGTTCATTTAATAACAATATTAATGAAATAAATATCTAATATCTTATTAAAATGAGAGTATAACATATTTATTTCATTAATACTTATTGAATTAACATGATTTTTTTTAAATTAAATATTGTTAATACTTTTTCCGTATATATATATAAAAAAGTATTTGAATATAAAGGCATTAAAAATAAAACGAAATATCCATTCACCGATGACATATAAGATTAAAGTGCACCTCTTTATACTTTTTTCGGGATTTGTTCCAACAATCCTTTCTTCGAGCAGCCCATCAAGATCGATCGTTGAAGAAGCGAAGCGCATTTCACGGCATAACTCGTCTCGAAATTTAAGATGCTCGTAGTAACATCCTCATCCAAGATCACCGGACGATTTTCAGATGCCTGCCATTTCACGGTATCGGCGCGGAGATCGTCGTGCGTGTACCCCGATCGGGATGCTGCGTCCGACTCTCCCCCTCGTCCATCTCTTCTCGCTTCTTCTCTCGTCTCTTCTCCCGCGAGCAGCGCCAGTATGTATCTGAGTGCCCCTTTTCTCCTCAATCATCGGGCTTATCCGAGCCTCTTCAGATAAGCGTGGCGCCTCGGTCATTTCATAGCCGGGATACCACCAACTGCCGATCGCGATAGCGTCGAAATTAAGCACGACCTCTCGGTGGCAATTAAAGCTTCCCACGTCGAAATGTGTCTCGAGAAGAGTGCATCGTTCGCTCGAACGATTTTTTTTAAATTGGCAGCTAAAACCGCGTTGACGATCGATTCGCCCGTTTGCAAATCACTTCGCGATCGGATGCGTCTGGAGCGATTGTTATGATAGTTCTTAGCACTTACATTTGGCACTTGTAATGTAAAATAAATTATTCTATTTAGTTGATATTTAATATTAACATTGGCAATCATATGTATTATTATTAATATATACAACACAAAATTACAAAATTACAAAAAAACTTTTTGGAAAAAAACAAACCAGAGATGTTTAGATTTAAGGTTGCTGAATTTAAGCTGTTATCACGTCCAGTTTTTTAGTCAAAAAGATAATGAAAAATCTGTGAAGATTCAAATGTTTGAAAAAAATGCAAAAATAAATACGATATTAAAATATGGTCGCAGAACTATTTAAATACATTTTGATAAGTTAAACAAAGAGTAAAAAACAAAAAAATTTTGCTTCACTAATGTTAGGTATTATAATTATAATTATAATATCTATAAAGTAATGAGTGAGATGTTAAAGGAGAATTTTTTATAATACAAAAGAATTGATCGACTTTCTAATTCTATTATGATGCTTTTTAATTACATTTTTATCACATTTGTATGTGTGACAAAATCTATTATAAGTATTTCATAGAAATTTTACGCATAAAAATTATTTATTATTTGATCCTTTTTAAGAAAAGAAAAAATATACGTTAAATACATAAAAAAGTATTGAATATTACGAATCCTTTTTAAACTAAAAAACGTTTATTTTTTTAATAAACGATTTAAATATATAAGTTATTAAAAAATGAAAATGATGTACCTATAATTGTATTGTTAACTGTGGCTTTATGTAATTGCATAAAATTATAAAATTATCAGTATCCGTTATAGAGCCAACTATATCCGAGTACTCGAATATGCGAGGAATAAGAGAAGCTGCACGAGACTCAAAGACGCTTGTTTTCGTTATCGGGCTGCTGCCGAGGGAGAAGGGGGGGGGGGGTTTATACACTGCGGAAGGTGTTTATCGAGCAAATACGAGCGAGCAATTAGGTGTCTTCGGCGGTGCGCGCGTGCCGTTATTTGTCTGGCTAAACAAGATATTATTGTACGAACAAACCGCGCGCTCACGAGAAAAGAGAACGAATGAGGAGAAGAAAAGGAAGGCTAGAGCGATTCTCGCTATCTTTCTATACATATACAAGGTTTACCGAAACCATTAAGTCATTTTTAAGCAGCTCCTATATATATCCTATATGTATCCTATATGATCAATATTATTTTATATAATTATTATATATCATACTGTTAATAATTATAATATTAAATCATAACAATTTGAATTATTTTTAATTATTTCTATAGGTTGCCGCTGCTCCTGTTCAATTTTTCATTAATTTAATTAAAACAATGCATTTGGATAAATATATTAAATTTTTTACAATAATATTTAATAGTACACTGAGAAAAAAATGCATGTAATTTTACATGAAAGTTACATGTATATGAAAATTACCTAAATATAATTGGAAATTTTCTAAAAAAGATATATCAAGAATTAGATATAATTCTTACTTATTTATATAACTTCCAAATTATGCAATAATTTTCTTATTTTTTTAATTATGAGTCGAACATTTGACTTTGTTGTTACCTAATTGTCATTACCCATATAGAATTTTACAATTGGCTTAGTGCTGGGCCATTACTAGTTACCACAGTTCAAATACTGACGCCATTTAATCTAAATATTGGATAATAATTTGGGCCCAATAGTAGCAGATGATATGGGCCCAAGTTATTTTAGTCAGTGATTTACTAATAATGGGCCTAATATTGGATGACAGAATTTGGCCGTTGATAATTGTAGCGTTAGCTAAGTGTTGATAGAAATTTTTTTTAAGGAAAGTTAACG
Organism: Atta colombica; assembly: GCF_001594045.1. Lineage (NCBI taxonomy): Eukaryota > Metazoa > Arthropoda > Insecta > Hymenoptera > Formicidae > Atta > Atta colombica. The sequence goes on along the minus strand of NW_017259240.1, from coordinate 2,488,289 downwards.
TCTAATCATCGAGCTAACAGATTTGGTGCGAAGATTCCGTACATTTCTTTAATATTTCTAAATTACTTAGATAGCACTTTCTGAGTGGAACAGCTACTGTTCTACAAGAGATGAGATAATAAACGAGAAGGACATACTAAGCCTAGTTTTTTAAAAGATATAGATTCACGTTATCAAACTTATTCTCTGCTGACCAAAAGTGATCATTCAAGTTTTACTAGTGTTTATCTGGTGTTTATTTTTATAATGTGAATCTAATATAAGAAAGTAATATTTTCCTTTTCTCCTTCGTTCCACATATAAAATATAGCAGCTGCTCTACTTAGGAAATGCTCTTTAAATTTAAAAAATGTACAGAATCTTCACTTCTGTTTGCTTGGTGATTAGATGTCAACTATTATGATGATTAGATTTTTAGAAGACAGGTCTACGACAGATCGAAACATATGAAATATGTCTGAATGAAATATACTGAATTGGTGAAACTTGAATGTTATCTTCGATCACGTAATTATTTAAGTTTTTCCTTTCAGTGTCCATTTATGATAGTATGGTTTATTGATAAAAATGAGAGCTGGCTATCATAAATGAGCACCTTACTATGCAATGGTACTCACAGATAAACCAGTATCTCTGACTGGCGACACCACAAGATCTTTATGTTGAATTGCGAGAAAACGGTTACATCAAATCTGACAATTTGATGAACAATGTGATTCTACTTAGTGATGCAATGTATATGATTTCGATTTTATTTTATCTAATTTGGCATTTCGATAAAGAAGAATGAACCAAATTGTCGGGAATAATTAACTTGGAATTTGCGTTATTTATGTAATTTCGATTTTATATTGATAAGGACCCGAATTGAAAGGTCGAAACGTATATTTTATTCGTTTTCTTATATTCACACGAAAATAAAGAATTTTCTGTGCATCCGAATAGCTGCTTTAATGGGCTTTTTTACATTTTTCACTGATAGATTCTTTCGAGCTTCATTTTATATATTTGTTTATAAACCAGTATCTTATAAATTATACAACGTATTTCGAAAAATGTATAATTGATACAATATGCTGTGCAAATTCTGAATATTATCTTTAAGCGAGCAATAACATTATGCAATATTAAATATTATTCAATAATATTGGTCGTTTAAGAATAGTTCTAAAAGAATTCTCAAAAATCTCCTCAGATCCAGTTGTTCGTAGACACTCTGTATATCTCGCGTGACGAAAAACACACAATAGCAGTTTTTCTCAATGTCGCGCCCGAAAGCATAAGTCATGATAAGAATCATTTGCAAAGCTAATCCAACCTACTTTGCACTTTTTACAAGAATTAGAAATCCACAACGTTTTTCTCATATATTTAATATTAGCTTCAATAATTATATCACGAGAAATCTTTAGGCTGTCTTTAATTATTGATGCCTTCTGTAATTCTAATCGTATATCGTTTTAGAAACCATACATTATTTTGTTAAATCGAATAATCTATTGCAAAAATTTTCTACAAATTTTTACGAAGATTCTTTGAATAATTTACGTAATAATTTATTTCTGCTACGTGCATGTTATATTACATTATTGTAGTGTGAAATTATAATATTGTACGTTATTTCTAGTTGATATTTATTGAGTTGATATTATTTTGAAAAATAAAAAATTGTTAAATTTTATATAATAAATTTTTCATAATGAAAATTTCTTTGAAAATAAGATATCGTACAATAAGATATTGTACAATATCTTATTTTTATAAATAATTTTTTTGAATACAAGTAAAGAAATATTTCTTTGAAATTAAGATCTTTTTTTTCAGTATTAATAGTATGTATATAATTATACATACAATATTGCATTTCTCAATAAGCACTAATTAAAAATATCTAACATAGCATCAATGTTATAATTTCACATCTATGTAAATGTATAATACATATTTATAATATATGTGTGTGTATATATATATATATATA
>NW_017259240.1:2475705-2486209 GCF_001594045.1 Atta colombica | reverse complement strand
TTTGTACTTATAATTGTAATATAATAATAATTTAATGTATAATTACAAAAAATATAAAGCTTCTATTTGAATCTAGAAATATTCATTGTATCTCCAGAAATGCGGACTTTTATAAATGAGACATTTTCGAAGACTCACATGATATAGACGACCGGGAATCTATTATTGTTGTAAGTTTTACAAAATGTATGTCGAGCAACGCACGATCGATCGACAGTTTATCTCGCTATAATCACCACGGCGACATCGCGGAGCACTTTTCTGAGGACATGCTGATAAGCGTGGGAGGACCAGTTTCGCAGATAAGACCTTGAGACGGTTCTCTCTCTTTCTCTCTCCCTCCCCCCCCCCCCCCCCCCCCCCTCTCTCTCTCTCTCTCTCTCTCTCTACACACACAACGCGAGGAAATACGGCGGATAAAATCACCGGGGAAGGGCGGGGAAGGGGCAGTAGGCGAGGCATGAGATTATCGCGAAAAGTCAGAAACAGTCGGGCGAGCACTCTGCAGACGTTATCATTCGTAGTTTTATCAGCCCCTGCATCGTCTGGGGTTAGTTTCTCCTTCTCCCGCTACGCCTCTCGCTCTGTACTCTCCTCACCTCCCTCGGGAGGGGACCGCGCACCCCCTCACAGACTGACTGCCGCAACCCCCTCTAGGCGAGGGCAACCCGGATTCTCCACATGGAGAAAGGCGTGCGCGCGCGTGTTTAGCGTGTATATGTGCACGTGCATTTTATCAGGGACGGACGTGATCTTTGACTCCGTCATGGCGTCGGTTTGAAAAATTTATGGCGCCTGAATTAAAAAGAATAATTACAACAGAGTTTTCTCCTTTACCTCTTTACAGAATCCTTATCCTGTTTGTCTCTATTCTGTTAGCATTTTATCTTTGTTTGCTTTTTTATTATTCTTCGTAAATCTCTCGTAAATCTATTTTTGTCAAGGAAAAGGAAAAAAAATTTCACTTCTTCAATGAGAAGGATAAAATTATACATTCTACAATTTTTTATTTTTGTTAGATCTTTTTTTAAATCTAAATAAGTAAAGAGAAGCTCAATAAGTAAGCGAGAAATCTATTAACAGAATAAAGTGGTCAGAAATAGAAATAAAAAAGTTGGTAAATGTTGCGTAAATAGTACTAAATAAATAGCCTACTGCGATATTTTCCCAGTATTTTTTTTATATTTTTAGCGATTGTAATACTCACAATATGCGTACGTACACATAAATACATATACCCTTGCAGTTTTTATTTGAAATGTAAAGATATTAAGGACATTTCGGTTGTACGATATCAGCTAAAAGAATCAGTAAAAAAAAATCATCTAAAAACTGATATTGGTCAATATTGGCCAAACAATTTTATTGTAAATACACCCTGAAACCGACTGCAAAAAAAAACAACAAACTATTTGGTATTTAATCGAGCATTTAATGTAAAGCAATTACTATATATTTTCCTGCAGTTTTAGATAAATAACTTTTAAATAAATGAATAAATCCAAATAAACTTTTGCACGAATATTTATCGGAGTTTTATTAGTATACATGTATAAAAAATTTGATTTAATTCCTAATGCTGCTTTTTCATCAAATTTACAAATAAATACAACAAAACGCAATTTTGCATAGGTAAAAGAATCAAGGCGTACTAAAAAATTAAATAATTTTTAAGCCAATAAAAGAATTGCTCAAATTTTACACAAATATACTCTAATACAGCAATAAAATAATTTATGAAATTTGTATGTTTTTAATAATATTTTAAGTTGAAACACATACATCCTTGAACAAAATCTCTCTTTTCGTTTGTCTCCGTCTCTCTCATTTCTATTCATACAAAATGAATCTGAATAAATTAATCAGTCACTAAATTAATTTCTTTTTGCTTCCGCTATAATTGAAAATACTTGTCACTGTCCTCTTCGATTTTCAAATAAGCCTTTTTCTATTTATGAAAGAGAGAAGAGCTAAAAAACTTAACGTCTTAAAATTTAGAGTCAATAACAGGTGGCTCAGAAAAAAAAGAAGAGATGAGAGAAAGAAAAAAACCTACGACCTACGCATCGAATCCGCTCCCGCTCACTTTCTACGCGTTTTATGCAGCTCGCGAACCGCCGCGTGTGCGTGCTCGTGGGAGTGTCTGAAAGAGTCCCGTGTGGTTTGGTGTGCGCGGTGGAATCCTATCTGCTTAAAAATCGTCTGCGTACCGCTCACTTGGTATCATTCACGAGGAGAGGACGACGACGTCCGGCTTAATGCATTCTGCGTGAGATGGAAGCGACGACGACGGCGACGAGGACGGGAGCGATCAATCGATCGATCGATCTGACGAATGTTACCGTCCGTCCTCGTCGGATTCTCACACGGTTCGACCTGATCCTTATCGCCGAATACGGGATACAAAGACGCGCAGGTGTGCCGCGTGATAAGCTGCTGCTGAAGGTGGCGCGTTCTCTCGCGAAATTTCGAGTTTTTGTAAAAACTGATGTGTGGAAAGGACAGTTTTGTTCAAAAATCTAAAAATTTAGCTGAATATAGATCTGAAAATAATTTTGTTGGGTCATCAAAGTAATTATATAAGTACGTCTAGTTAATTTTTTGCTTTTTTAATAAATAAAGTTTTTTTAAGTAGATTTTTTTTAATTATCTCTTTTGATTGATTGATAACTTTCGAATTCTTTAAATTTTCATGGATTGAACATGGAAAGAATTATGATGCTAAAGTATCTCAAAATTTAACTGAATACAGATTTGAAGATAAATATGTTGAATCATCAGAATAATTATGTAAGGATTTTCAAGTATGATGAGGAATGTTGTAAGAAGTTTTGACATTCTATCAATCGATGAGTCTTGAGTAATTATATCGATGATCCGACAAAAATATTTTCAGATCTGTATCTAGCTAAATTTTTAGATTCTTTATCATAATCATTTATTCCGTGTTTGATCCATGAAAATTTAAAGAATTCGAGAGCTATCGATTAGCTGCTCGATCAAGAGAGAAGATTTAAAAAATAAGTTAAAAGGACTTGGAAGAAAGCAGAAAATTAATTAGGCGTTGCTTCTTTTAATGATGATTCGATTTCTAATACTTCGGCAATTAGGTTAAGAAGGTACTCGTAATATGGAGTAATAAGTTATGAAACGAGGATCTAGATATTGTGAAAAGCAATGTTCTAAAGAAATTGTGGAAAGAGAGAGCTAAGGAATTAAAGAGGAGCAAGGAGAGATTTAAATGTAGTTAAGTATAAAAAAAATTATTAGGCAAAGAAAATAAGAAGCAAAGCTAGACTTTGCGAAATTGATACAATAACATACTCTCTAAATCTGAATCAGTGGATAATCACTGATATCAGTGTTAAGTATGCCACTGGTAATCAGTGAATTAAATGTGTTCCTAATCTAGTTAATCTTTATTGTGTGATCTAATTAATCTTGTTTTAGTGCTTAAATTTAATGAATACAATATTAGAAAATTGAAATTAACGTGCATATGTCAGTATTTTAGTTATATAATGCTCAAACATTCCTTTTTTTTTTAGTTGAACTTCACTGATTATCAGTGCTAAATATGCCACTGGTAGTCTATCCTCTGATTTAGAGAGTACGTGCGATAGATAAGAGCGGGTTAAAAAAATTAAAATAGTTTCGTAATTTTAAGAGTAAATCAGATATAAATAAATCGTTTATAGGAGTCTGTTTGTTGCGTAAATAATATATTGTAAGGCGATAAGATATAATTCGCAAATCATTGGAAAGTATTTATTAATTCTGTAAATAAAAAAGAATGTGATATATATAGGATAAGAAATGTATGGAAAATTAGATTTAGATAACAATAACTGATATTTTTGCTAGAGATTTTTAGTTAATCATAAATAATATAAAAAGATTAGGAAGTGTGAATGCATGTTAAGAGAGTGAAACTGTAAAAATGACTTCTTCTAAGCTGGAGAATAAAATTTCTTCTAATTTGATAATTGAAAATATAAATATTATAGAAATCGGCGTTTTTAATTAGAATTAAAATTTAAAATAAAATCATGTATGTGTATCATATCTCAAAACATTATCATCGAAAATATGAAAATTGCATAGATTGTTCTATTATTATGTCTGAGTTTTCTGTGTAAAATTTGAGCACAATTCTTTTACCGGTTCAAAAGTTTTTAAATTTTTTGTCAACTTCGATTCCTATGTAAAATTACGTTTTGTAATACTTATTTGCAAATTTAATAAGATCGTAGCATTACGAATTAAATCAAATTTTTTGTATATACTAATAAAACTGAAATAAATATTCATGCAAAAATTATTTGGATTCATTCATTCGTTAAAAGTTATTTGCCTAAAATTCAACAAAACATAATTATTTCGCTGCTAAAACTATCATAGCTAAATTATTTGTTTTATTTTTCGATTATTTTAGGACGTAATTATAAACATTTTTTGACATCAGCTGATATTGGCTCTTTTACTGATTTATTCTCCAACACTTTTAGTTAATATTGTACAGCTAAAACATTCTTATAAGCTTCTGCCATTAGTGCTCCGGAGGAAACAATTCGAGAAACCTTGCTTAGTTTTTGTCGTCGTAATTCTAAAATCACACCGTGTCGCCGTATTTTCGATGTGACAAGATAGAATTTACTCCAGATTAATCGAAGGTCCATTCCTAAACTATCCACATATCCCATGCGATGCGTGTGTACGCGAGTGTATGTACGTAGAAGTCCATGGACAGATCCGACGGTGCAGTACGTCGTCCTTATGCCGGTACGTCGCGTCCGGTACTGGCACGATGCAATATGCACGCGATCCGAGACTCGATAATAAAGGGAGTCTTATGCCGGCGAATGTGTGTTTATGCGGGGCGCGAGAGGTTGAGTGAGAGCAAGACAGAGAGAGAAAGAGAGAGCGGAGGGTGGGAGGGGGGGGGGTGAGAGAAACGTTATCGGTATGCGCAACGCTGAAGAAGAAAAAGAAAAAGAAGAAGAAGAAGAAGAGTGGCCTGGCGAGAGGAATGCTCACAATGCTGTAATTTCAGTGTTTGATCTTCCCATCTCTCTATGGGCATATTATGTGGGTACTCTCTCTTTCTCCTTCGACGTACGCGCGCGTACTTACGTGTGTGGGTGCGGGGAGGTTGGTTTTATTTCACCCGCATTATTATTCCGTTGGAAGATCGCGCACCGATTCCCTCCTCTCGCCGAGTCGAGTCGGAGCCGAGGCGAATCTCCGCGAGTCGCCGCTTATTTATGGATGGATTCTCTTTTAACTTTCGGCAGAGTATCTCGTTCGTCGTCCTTACCGACCTTCACCAGATCCTTCCTCCCGACGAAGAGGTGTCCTTACGCGGTACAAGTTGTGTGCTTTACGCGACGTTTGACCGTTTAAAAAGGCATGGAGGGAAACAAGGGCTACTTTATCTGGTCTATCTGGCACTTCAAAAGCGTGATGCTTTTTTAACGGCTACTGGCGCGCCAGTATCTCACTTCCTTAATCGGGAAGTATCACGTATTTTTAGAAATGCAGAAAAAATGCTTCAGCAGTAAAAAGTAAGACGCTAGTAAATTGAGATACTTCGAGTGCTACTGTTTTATAGCTGAGAATTTTTCCTTCTTTGAAACCTGTTTTTTTTTTGGAGCGAAATATCGCTTCTCTATTTTAAAAGTGACACGACTAAAAAAATGTAAATCTCCAATTATCAGCATGAATTAGGTATACACATCATTAATCGTCAAAAGTGAACTAATTTATTACCTTAAAAAATCGTCATTCTTATTAGTTTAAAAAATTGTAAAAAAAGAAGCTTTTAAAAATCGTGAAACGGAAATGACAAAATCTTGCCGATATTATTTGATTAGACAATAATTTTCTGTTAAATTGAGAAATAATTAAAAATTTGGTTCTTTTCTGAAAAACTTATTAGTTTTTTCAGTTATGTCACTTTTTGAGGTAAGGAAGCAATTCGAAGAATATAAGTATTTAAATCAAACATATTATATTTGACTTAAATACATACATTCTCTGACGAAAGATGTAATTGTAGTTTAGTTTTTAAAGGAATAAATTTTTTCTTAGTGTAGTAAATCCAAATACTTAATTAATACTTAAATATGTATAATATCTGGATCATTAAAACGGTTTAATCTAACAAAATCTAAACAATAATCTAAAGCGATTGTTATATCAATTAAACTCACTTATTAATTACATATTTTACAATATTGTTTTTTAAAAATCATTATGTGTTTATAGATTAACTTAATATTTTCTAAAAAAACATAAAAAAGAATTAAAAAAAATAGAAATAGATTTTCAATCAATAAAGAAAATTATTATAAGAAATTGAGCTTTATTTTTTTGTTATTGGATGAGTAAAAATTCTAGGTGATTATTCCCGGTAAAAAAAACTTAATATTTGTATTATTAATTTATTTTCATTGATTATCTTGATAAATTTCAATTTTAATGCACATGCCAATTAAAAATAACAAAGTATTATTTAACTCAAAGGGATTGAATTATTCCTTTGATATCTAACAGTGTAAGATAATTATGTATAAGACTAGACGCTCAAACTAGTTGCTGGAATTTTTCAAAATTTTTTGCAGCATTACAACAAAATAATTTTCAAATACTTATCTAAATTTTAAGATACTTCGGCAAACTCGTTCTTTTCCTGTGGAGTTCGTCCGACGTACAACATGACGACGGGCATTTGGAATTCCTAGAAGTCCAAGTATCAGGCGACTATCTCAGAGCGCGTAATCAGTCCATCATCCGGTAGCCCTCTTGTCATCCTTCTTCCCCCTTCTTTTTCTTTCTCTTTCTTCTTCCCATTTCTCCTTAACTCGGAGGAAGCCCCTTTTAATGGTTATTCGCCCGATGGAAACTTTCCTTCCATTGCACTCATTATTGCTATCTTCGTCTGGCTGACCATCATCATCAGCTGATATCCTATCGACGACGGTCCTCGGCGGTTTCTCCTTTTTGTTCCTTCTTAAAAAGCAAACGTGACGAACGTCATTCATCTCTCTCGACTGCTCTCGCTTCGCGTCTTAATTGTGTCGACCGCAAAGATGAATAATCGTTGAACCCGTTGAGACAATCGCGAGGAATAATGGAGACTTTGGACGTATTAACGATAAACGCGCGATAAACGTGCGGGCCGCGCATTTTTATTCGCGTGAGAGAGAGATGTGATTTAATATTTATAATTTAATTCGATTGGAATTAATTTACTCGAGTGTGATTTAAAAAGCTACAGGCAAAAGGCGCAAATAGCGATATAATTGATAATTTGAATCGTATATCAACGCGAAATGAGGCGGCCACGTTTATTAACGTTGACCTTGAAGAGCGTAAGAGTGAATGACTAAACGTTTGCAATAAGAAACGTGTTGCACACACCTGAGATAATAAGGCTGCAACTTAAACGATGCGCACACAGGACAAATTAATCATGTTCTACAGTCGCGATAACGATCGTCCTTGAAGCTTCATTCGCGACAGAGTGTCTCATTTTTCAACGTCTATTGTCTAAAAACATGTATTTTGGAGTTTGTGCTAAGAAAGAACTTCAAGTCGCATGAGAAGGTGAAGTTTGCCAGGGAATTATTCAATTAGATTTCTTTCTATTGTGTTTTCCATGGAGAACGAAATAATTCCGATCCGAAATCCACTTGTTCCATAATAGGTGTCCAGGTGAACCTTTTGCAAGATTTCAGGGATTTTTGAACGGCGATAAGCGACTTTTGATGAGGTGGTTGGATCCTGTTGATGGATAATATTAGGAATGAGGTTTCGCTGCTTCGCCATTATGTCGGTAGTTCGAGCATCAGCGGCGAATAAGTGCGCGTGAGCAGTTTGAAGAAACATATTATCGCTCAGATAACGATTATGAATCATGGAAATTACCTATTTACCTCGAGGTCAGTCGCGTTGCTACACGCGTCTCTGGCGCGATGCACCACTAAAAGTTCCTTATCGCTCTCAAATCGCCGCGTGATCCCTTCTTATCGAAGCACGAGACTGGGGACCGCGTATACAATTTATGTCCCACCGTTAATTTGCATTTATTTGGATAAACGTTGCGGCTCCTCCTTGTCCGCAAGTCATGCCGCAAGACATTTTTCTCAATAAATTCTTTAATTTTTTTAAGTTCTCATTAGCATCTGTATTAAATTGCTCGTCAATTTAAATTTGTGATATTACGTATCCAGCTCTAATATAGGACTGTACTTCGAGATCGGCTAATAATCGGTTTCGGCACGTAATTTGGAATTGGAAATATCGTAAGATTCAGGCAAAAATAATATTAGGCTTCAAGATCCGCTTTAACTGAATATAGCTTGCTTCGCTTAATTATGTGTTGATATAATTTTGTGCTTTTACACTCCTTACGATTTATATACTTTTTATCATACTTATATTTTATCTTCCTTTATTTTATTAATTAACGGAAGCGTATATTGTTGGAATTACATTATCATTCATTCTAGATAATTGTTGGAATATTTGTGGGAGTGTATCAGTGATAATACGTATGTTACTCGTGTTCAAGAAAAATATATTTTAATATTCCTTTCAATTTAAATTTTTTATCATGCTTATATCTTATTAATTAATGAAACGATATACCTATAGAATTATATCATATTATATTGTTAAATTTATTATAATATATGATATTGTTGTATTAAATATTTTTAAATTCATAATGTCAAATTATTTCTATAATTGAGTTATTTTTAATCCTTTTTATAGATCGCCACTACTTCTATTCAATATTGTCTATTATTCAATATTGTTGTTAATTTAATTGGCATAATGGAGTTAAAAACTAACTTAAGAGATGTAGATAATCAGTATTATTGTATATTGCTCTGTTAAATTATAATATCAAATTATAACAATTTATTTTTAATTACTTCTTTGCCAATGCTTCTATTTAGTTTTTCATTAATTTAACTAAAACCCTTCTTGAATTAAACAGTTTAAGAAAATGTATTAAATTCGACTAAAAATAACAAAATGTTATTTACAATTCGAGGGATTATTTTCAACTCAGTGTGTATTGAATGAATGAAATATAGAATTATATATTGCGTTTATGCGTTAAATATCAGTGATGGTAATATATACGCTAATAAAATGACGTTTTGTCTAACGATGTAACAATAATAATGCGTTAATTAAGTAATACGTCATTCAAGCGATATCTATTAATTCCCATTAATGCGTTGGGGTATGTAAGCCAAAATTTCACGACAGTTCACCACTGGGCTAAAATCGATATACACCGTTTATACGCACGCCTCATTGAAATTCATAATGTTGCAAAACTGGGCTTACACCACTTTCGGAACGGTAAGCAGCTCGCGTGCTGTAACAAAGGCGTATCTGTAATATACACTGTAGATTGAACGTGTGATACGTCAGCTTTATAAAAATGACGGCGCAATAAATATAAATATATAAAGGATGTCTTAAAATAATTTACGCCGCGCGATGAAATGTTCGATAAACGTACAATATCGAATTGGATGTGATATGGATAAAAAAAAAAGACTGACGAAAAAGAGAACGTAGAAGGAACAATTTTATTGACAGATCTAGAAATAATTGGGAACTCAAAAATTGGTTAGGATATCAAATTTATTTTGCAGTATTTTTTTTAATTGTTTCTAAAATATAAATTATTTTGATGTCCAACAAAATTCTTTTTAGATCTGTATCCAGCTAAATTTTAGATACTATCTATAATACATTGTTAGACGTCAAATTAAAGGAGCAAGAATAACTCAATCCTTCCAGTTAGAAATATTTTGCTATTTTTAACAACTACAAAGTTGCTTTTTCTGCCTGACGCTAATATTACCGCGAGATTTAACACGTTCCGCGAGAGGGCGAGTGTCAACAACACGTATTGTTCTGCCCCGATCTCGACCGTCCTTATCCCGCGGAAAAGTCATCTCTCCTTCACTCCATATCGGTTCTGCCGATATCGCCACGGGCTAAGGCCGATACCCTCGCGGTGATCTCTGGGACAAGACAACAATGCAATCTGCAAGTGCATACGCGGCGAGAGCGATTGTTGGAAAACAGCGACCGCTTATCGTCCCGGTCCCGCCGATGAGAGAACGAACGAAAATCATGCGGCGGCGACGCAATCCAGAAAAAAAAGCTACATCGTGCAACGTGCGTCCCGATGCATCTACCTAAGCGAGATGCATTCGGTCGTTGACGTTTAAATGACGCGTTTCCGACAGCCGGGCGTCATGATATTCGTCGTGACGCTCCGATATTCTCCGAAAAATCGTGCCGCGATTCGAAATGCGACATTCGCGGTTCTCTTCAATGAGCGGAAGAACCTATTTGGTGATTTGGGGATATCGAATCGCGCGAGTGCAATGCTATGATGCACACGATTTATCTGCAGCGATGCAGCGAGAGAAGCAGCGTGAAAACATCCATGAACGCTGATTCCTGC
>NW_017259240.1:2475245-2475605 GCF_001594045.1 Atta colombica | reverse complement strand
TCTCTCTCCCCTCTCTCTCTCTCTCTCTCTCTCTCTCTCTCTCTCTCTCTCTCTCTCTTTCTCTCTTTCTCCGAAACTGATAAAAAATTTGCAAACAATGTTTGGAAAAATGCATTCTTGATAAACATTGGGACTTCTTGTAAGAAACTTTACAAATTTATGATTTTATTATGATATCATTATCCAGAAATTTTATTAATAATAATTATCTCCAAAATAAATGACTTATAATTAAATGATATCTTCATGATAAAATCTTTTCTTTACAACTATCATTTCTAAAATAATTATCCAAAATTAAATTGTATTACATTGATGAAAAATTTTTAATAATACCCTGAGAAAAAAATATTCTTGATT
>NW_017259240.1:2462976-2475145 GCF_001594045.1 Atta colombica | reverse complement strand
TATATATATATATAAGTTACCTAAATAAATTTTCTTACATCATGATAACAAATTTGCATGCTTATCCGAAAAAATACATTTTTAATAAACTGAGACTTCTTATATGAAAATTTAAATTTATGACTTTATTGTAATATTATTATCTAAAGAAACTTTTCATTTTCAAGAATCATGTTTAATAAATTACTTAGATCTAAAATTAAATCTTTTTTAAAACATTGCAAAGTTACACATCACAATAGTTACGTATCGCCATGAGTTATTTATTTTTACAAGTATTATTAGTATAAATTATTTGAGAAGTCCAAGAAAAGTAATGAAAATACTATTTCTTAATCTTTCAACTTTTTCACAGAAATAAAGAATTAAATTATGATTATCATCAGATTAAAATAAAAGGGATTAAAAAATGATCTCTTCTTTTTGTATTAAATCAAATGTAGCCTAGAGAAATATTTTTCCCTCAGTTTTCAAATCTTTAGAAGGATTAGATATTCGAGCTTGTTCTGTCGCGAACGATACGATAGTCGATTCGATGGGGTGGGCATAACGGACAGAGTCGAGGATCATGAGGATGACGAGGACGATCGACGTGTCAGGTCCCAGGACGTGCCAGGTTGTGTCGGTGGCATCCGCAAGCGCCCACCTGTTGACATCGGGGGTGGAATCCGGAGGTGAAGGGGCAGGAGGCGGCGGTCGTGGGAACGTGCGGCGCGGGCGGCACAGGGTAGGTAGGAAGTGTAACGGTTGTGGTGGTGCCCGGGCGCAAGGGTGCTCGTTCATTATCTGCCGCTCTCTGAAAGCCAACGGCTGAAAAGCCCGAACCGCCATATTCCGTCGCGCGCTGCGAAAAAGCAGCGTGACGTTTTTGCGCGGCTTCCTTTCACGAATAATTAGCAGACCGCGCAGAATTATGGATAACAGTGTGATTTTTTTGAATAAATAAATTATTAACGGGATATTATATTTATGAAAACAAGTTTCCCTTTTCTGCAAACTATTTATTATTTATAATTTTTAATAATTTGTACTTTCGTATTTATCAATTTATGATGATTATCTGTTGTTAATTTAATAAATCTAATTATTGTTTGCGAATTATAATTAGTTATTTATAAAATTAGATTCATATTATTATGAGAGAGAGAGAGAGAGAGAGAGAGAGAGAGAGAGAGAGAGAGAGAGAGAGATTTCAAATAATTTAATTCTCTAAACTTGCAACATTAATTTCTATAAGAATATTTCTTTACTCTCTCTTTCTCTCCTTTTATTTATTTTACCATTTTGACAATTATTTTATATATTTCTCTAGTTTATTCTACATTGCAAAGAAAGGAGAATTAAATTGATATATTTTTGAAAATGTTTCACTGCATTCTTCAGTTGTTTCATTCATTCTACATTGTTGGAAAAAATGTAATTCTATTATATAATGATATTCATTATTCTTTATGTCAATTTATACTATTGTTCCTTTTATTTAACTTGCGCATATTGTTTTCGTATAATACTACACTTTTATATGCCATTACATTTTATACCACCACATCTCATTATTCGCTTACTCGTCGCAATCTGGTTTCCGCGTAAATCTGGTTTCTTGAATTCGAGCCGGGCTTATCGGGCGTCGCGACGCGCCGCGTATCGACGAGGTTTTGCGGCTCTCGGGCTCTCGCGCCCGTAGACGCGGCCGCATAATGGCGTCGCTCTATTGACAGCTTCGCTGTAAAGATCCGAAATCGCGATAGCGGCCGCGAACGTGACCGAGGCGCGTTTTCACGACGAACGCTTACGTTACCGTATCCCCCGAAGAAACCCGACGGGCGAGATATCGCCCAGGTCTCGCACTGGCTGCTGATAACAACGACGTTAAAAGCTCCATCGCGAGCGAGTATATCGCGATGTCGATATATCGCCCTTCCACGGACCTCGCGCATTAATCGAGGCTCGACAATAATTGTAGTCGTAATACACAGCTTAATAACATGGAACGATAATAACAATATAATATAACACGATAGTTTTTTGTGATAATTAGACATGAAATGATGAAACGGTTATGTTATACAAGAATGTACACGTACACTGTTAGCTGTGACAACAGAAATTAAAATTGCAATCATCAATTGGATAAAACGCAAACATCCCAGCAAACATAGATATAACTATCAACAATAAAAGTTAAATATGGATATCAAATTCAACACAAATAGATATGACTGCTATATAACGTATGTGTATGTAAATATATACATATTTTACATTCCTATATTCGGTGCTTGTTGGGAATATTGAATCGAAATATGAAGGATGAATGTAAATCACGTTATAGAATTCGAAAATGAACTTTTAATAAAAATACATTGTTATATTCATAATGTTAAATTATACTTTAATTTAAGTTATTTTTAATAATTTCTATAAATTTCTACTGCTTTCATTTAATATATAAAATTTAACTAAAACAATAGAGTTAGACAATATAAGAAAATTAAAGTATTAAATTTAACTCAAATTTAGGTTACTATAATTTATATTATAATTACTACAATATTTATTATAATTATTATAAATGCGTACATTAATATGGAAGTTGTTTACTGTGAAACTAGACTTTTCCAGAAATGAATTGATTTACGTTTTGATAAAAGTTAAAAATAATAAAACTTAATTAATTTACTTAATCCAAGGATTGAATTATCATATTATTCCTCTAACAGTGTAGTACACACAATTGAATCAATTCGTGTTCTGCGCTTTTTTTTAAATATTAGGAGCATCAAATAAATTAATTACATTTACATACAATTAATTAAATTAATTAATTTAATTTAATTACATTTATATACATTTATATATACAATTTTTTATATTTGTTGTAACATCTTTTATAACATGTTTAATTATAAACGTTTGTAATTTTTTTTAATACACAATCTTACAAAAATACTTTCTAAAGATATTAAATATGCAAGTATCACTTAATAATTTTTGTATGCTTGTAAAAACTATGTAAATTGATTCATCATGTGTAATGAGGGTTAAATAACATTTTGTTATTTTATTCGTTCATCTGTCAAAATGTAAATAAATCTATTTTTCTGTAGTTAGTTTTAACGATGTCTATATTATGTTGTCAATGTATATTATAACTAATAATTATTAATAAATAATAAACTAAATTAAATCAAATTTAATATTTTCTTGAGTTAAATTATTTAACTCAATATTTTAAACAATTATTTATATTAACAAATATATAGTAAGCGACTTATAGAAAAGATTAAAAATAATTCAAATTAAATATAATTTAACATTATGAATATTAACAGTGCATATATCATCAATAATTTGCTATATAAATATCACTCGTGTCTTTCTTGATGTTGCAATTTTAGTAGCCAGCCGTGTAATAAAAAATACGATCGTACAAACTGTAGCTAATTACATTCTGTAACTTAATTACGCAACGTAGTTCGTTCTGTTAGTTAAATTCCGTCAAAAATATATAAGATATCCCAAAAATCTGCTATAGACTTCACTTCCGAAAATCTTCTTGGCTACATGGCTCTTTTCGAAAACACTGGAATCTTTTTAGTGCAACTTTACATATAATTCTGAGAGCTTAATAACGCTCGGATTCACGGATTTACGGATGAATTTAAAGATACTTATGACTTATTAAATTCTTTTTCGGATGGGTATATTAAGCGTTATAACGCGATTAATCGGCAAACCTAATTATCCTGGGCGATACGGGCGCGTCATTTTTGCCGAACATGCACGTCTTATTATAACGCTGCTGCAGTTTAAATGCGCGCGAGTCCGATCGTGGCGTAATTTTCATCATTGCTCGACGCACGAACGTGCCTAAATTGCGGAATATATGTGGCAAGCGTCCGTCGTGGAATAAATTTGTTGACAATCTGTTATCGCTTCGTCTTCGCATTCCTTGCCAGAATCCTTATCTGCCGCAACGAGAGATATCGGTAGTTTCTTTTTTCCTTCATTATTCCCGTTTTACGCGTATTGCAAAGAGAGCGTTTGTATAATTCGCACGTTCAATTCTATCGCCAACGTTTATACGGGAAAAAATAATGTTGTATTTATTAGTTAGCTTTAGCCAATCTAATTGAAAATAAATTTATTAATGGCAGTGTTAATGCAACAAATAATATTTTATTAAAACAAGAGCATTATATGGCATTAGTTGGCTGTATTTACGCGGCACCCTTAATCGGGTTTAATAACATCCGTAGTTATATGAAATTGATGGTCAGTCGTGGATTCTGAGGAATGACTGTGATCGTCCCAGTTTTAACGGACGTTAATAAACCTGTGGATGTTAATAAACCTGATTAAGAATGCCGTATAAACTTAGTAATTAATACATTGAATTAATGCTACTTTTAATTAGACTGTTGATTATGCTATTAGTAATGCTTTTAATATAATATCTTTTTTCGTGTATATTGTCAGATATCAAGGAACAATGCTAACTCAATCTTTTAAATTAAAAATAATTTTTAAAAATAGTTTTTTAATTAATCCATGTTAATCAAATCACTTCTAGGGTTGCTTTCGAAGTAAATAACGTCCATAATAAACTAAATTTCTGGCAAATTTAATATATTTTCTTGAGTTAAATTGTTTATTATTGAAAAGAACAATAAAAATTGAGATATATTATGTTGCAGTGTCAGAAATATCTTACGCGATTAATTACGTTAAAAAAGCTACGCGAGTAAATAAATTATTACATTGTTTTACAATAAAAAATTGTTTTGCATTTACATCTCGGATATTATGTAGAATATTATCAATCTTATTTAATTGTAAAACATCAGAGAGAACAATGAAAATTGAAATAATATTGAGATGTCGAAAACATCCCAGAGTAATTGTTATAAAAAAAAATTGCTTTGCATTTGTATCTTTATCTAAAGATCGCATAGAATATTTTTTATCAATTTTTATTTAATTGCAACTTATCAAAGAGAATGAAAATTGAGATATAAGTGTCAGAAGCAATCCCACGCAAGTCTACACACACGCACGCACGCACGCACGCACGCACGCACGCACGCACGCACGCACGCACGCACGCACGCACGCACGCACACACACACACACACACACACACTTATGTATGATTT
The DNA here is from genome assembly GCF_001594045.1 of Atta colombica. Lineage (NCBI taxonomy): Eukaryota > Metazoa > Arthropoda > Insecta > Hymenoptera > Formicidae > Atta > Atta colombica. Next base: position 2,469,989 of record NW_017259240.1, on the reverse strand, counting down.
TATATATATATAATTATGTCAAAAAACCCACGCAAGTAATGTAAGATTAATTTGTAGAATTTTAGACACACTGATGGTGTTTTTTTTAACTTATCACCTTTTTATTTTCCTTTTCTGAAAATGCATCTCTTGTATCATGACGCTCACTGTATCGTCATTGTCATCGAGATCTGTAGCTCTCTATTATTTTCTTTCTCTCTCACGATGGCACGTCAATGGCGCGCGAACGGTGAAGGAGATGGAAGAGAAGAAGGAAACAGATGATGAAACGTCGTTCGAAACCGGCGATCTCCCGCGTCCGTCTCGACGGTCGTTCAAAGGATGAGCGTTATCGAACTGATAACTCGTGCGCGCGCGCGCCTCTTGTCGTTGCAGCTTCCGAGTGAATCTTCTTCTCTCTCGTCTGAACGTTTTACGAAGAGGAGGAGAAAGTAGAATTGCCTTGCACATTTACTCCTAAATAATGCGTAGTCAAAAAAATAACAAATAATCCAAATAATAAATTCATTAAATCGAAATCTAATTATTTAGAAAATTATATTAAAAATCAAATTTAAAAAATGAATTTGTAATTAAAAATCAAAGAAATTGAAAGAAGGCTCTCATCAAACTCTCGACTTAATGCATTTATTATTTGACATTTAATGTGTAAGGCACAATGTTTTAAGATTACTTCTGTGATATTTAAATTAAAATAAAACAATTTCTATAGATAATTCATATGTTTTATTGTTGACGTAACTCCGAGGATTCATAATTCTAAGATATATTATTTCACCGAGCAGATGACCGGATGTCATGGACAATTAGTTGTTACACAACACCTCGATCGAGCGTTCGATAGGACGCGTTGCTGGTCGTACATCCATGCTTGTAGGGGTCATATGCGTTTTGCAGTTTGCGTAAAACATACCTTCGGAGAAGGTATGTTTTAGAACTGACAGAAACATGGAGAGGAACATGGAGAACTACCTGCCGCGTCAATCATTTGTTGTTATCGAGAGATTGATTCTGCGAACATTCGATGAGGTAGAGGATCAGTTGTTGGAACTGAAACTATGCTCTTACTGCATAAATGAGTGTACCCTTTAAAATACCTTTTAAAATACCGATAATGTGTAAAATATGTAGGAAAGTAATCGAGGTTACTTATATTGTGTATTCTGATTTTTTGACGTTCCACGATTATAAATGTAAAGATTTATAATATAACGTAAGAAAAATATTATTTTTATTCGTCGTAATTTGACGAATTTACAATTGCGTTATATATCGATTATTTGTTATAACAACGACACAATCAAAAAATGAGTTTGAATCATTAAAATCTTGTAATATTAATTTTGAAATGCAATTTCAAAAAAAATCTAAAACAATGAAGTTAAAATGATTTGATTCATTAAAATGTATTAAATTTATTCAAATTTAATTTATCTACTAATTACAAGTACGTTAATATGAACGTTGTTTACTTTAAAAATAACTACAAAAAATGGATTAATTTTCACTTTAATAAACATGGAAGTTAAAAATTACAAAATGTTATTTAATTAAAAAAATTAGATTACCATTGCTTCTTTGTTTTGGCTTATATGGGCTGTTCTTTAATTTATAATTTAATAAAAAAAAATTATACATATAATAAATACTATTCACAAGTAAAATACATACAACGCGAGATGTTCCGAAAAAATTGAGTCAAAAAAATCTCGTCGGTTTTTCCTTCACATGCACCTGGTACCTCTTCGTAACGCATTTTGGACCCGGATAACCGGTTAATCGCGCCGTAACTCTCCAGTCGCATCCCGCTCGCATCCCGATCCACGTGCGTGGGTCGTCGCATCATGTCGTGTCGTGTCGTGTCGCATTGCGATGACTTTCTCCGACGCCGTCAAAAACGACGAGGCGAGCGACGCGCAACGCGGCGTCGCTTATCAGTGGTGCGCGCTATCGCATACGGGTCGCGCTAATGTCTCCTTATCAGAGAGGTGGTACCTACCTATTCGCCGGCTCGCTCTTTCTCTGCCCACACGAGCGGGCCGGATTTCCAGAGAGCCACCAGCACGCTCTCTAACTGTTTCTCTTTCCCTTTCTTTCTCCTTTTCATTCTCTCTCTCTCTCTCTCTCTCTCTCTTTCACCTATACTAACCCGCTTGACCTAACTCTACGTGTCACCCAGACCTCGTACTATCACCGTATCATCGTCGTCGTCGCCGTCGTCGTCGTCGCCGCTGCCCGTCGTCGTGGGACACACGATGAGGACTTTCCAGTTCCTCGTTTCTGTTTCCGCGCGTTTCATGATAGCGCGTGGCTCGCAAAGCGATATAGTTAAAAGCGACGGTGCTGTGCGCCCAGCACCTGCCCTTTCTTTGCTATTGCTGCGTTTCGTTATCAGCCTTTAGTCGCTCGGCCGGCGATATCGCTTCCGTCGCGCGGAACGTCGCGCCGCGATTAACCGCTTCCCGCATTTGGAAGCGTCGAATAGATGCGATTATATTTGAGTAACCGAGTAATTATTGGGAATCTACCCAATTACCGAGTAATTATTGGGAGTATCTGATGGATCTGGTTTTATGTATAGATAACTTTAGCATAAATTTTGTGGTAGTTATATATATCGACAGATTCTCATTGCGTCTTTTTTGTGAATTCTGAGAACGATTCTGAAAATTAGATATCAGAATTTGTAAATTTTAATTATCATTTTTAATTATTTCTATTAATTATTGCTTTTTCTTCAGGTTATACAAAACATTTTTTAAACACTTTTTTTTCAATAAAATGAAGTGATTTTATCTTTTCTTTTAATAACGTATTGCATTTTATTATTAGATATTATTTTGGCAATACTTTATCAATTTCATATTTTTATCTTAATTTAATAAAAGATGAATATGTTATAGAAAGTAACATAAATATTAACGTAAAAATTAATACAAAAAATGTAACAAATACAGAGACTTGTAAGCAAATTGTGGAAGCACATATTTTTTAGTAAAATTAACGTTTGCAATATGTTGTATTGATACGTTTCAATAAATTTATAATATGTTTTATTTGTTTATTTTAAAATATACGTTACTTAATATCTTATTTCTTCATTTACTGATGAATTGTGTTATGTTAACACAACTAAGTAAAACTGAATATCAATTTAACACATAATATTAAATTGATATACATTTTTTATGAACTATTAATTAAACGTAATCACATTTTGTTAAATTAATATTCGGATATTCAACATAAAAATATTAAGAAACGGTTTGAACAAATATAAATATTTTTTATTTTATGTAAACAATAATATAACGAACTTTTGTATAATATTACGATAATACCGAAAACAGTTTCTTTAGATTTAGATAGATAAGATGAAGCGAAGATAGGCTGAGGTTCAAAATCAAGTGACTTTCGTTTGCGAGAAATCATTTTGACGAATTTTTGAGAAGCCCGACATTCGCGATTCGCTCGCGATGGCGTAAATTTCTATCGTTACGATAGTTGATAAGAGGCCACGTTATCGTGCTGTTATCAGGTCTTATCGTACCGCACAACGGCAAATCAGAGCCCGTTGCGCCGAAGTGACCGCTGATAACACATTTAATCAACGTAACATACGCCTATTTTGCGCGAGCAGGTTGCGATTGGTCGTTTTGTCGTGCGATCTCCGGCGAATCGAGAACCCGCAAGTTCTTATCAGTGGCGCGATATCGTTGATATCACGTCCATGTTATATTTGTGCCTCGAAAATAAATCGACGTCGAGAATGCATCGTACTGATAACTCGCTCATTATCGAGTCCCAGATCGAGTGAGCACTTGTAAATTAATGAAGTCGCAATTTGAGTGACTCGAGTGGATTCGAGTACATTCATCTTCTATAAATCACTTCTCTGATTAGATATGACAAAGATTATATTAAAATCGCTTCTCTTCTGAAATCCCTTTCAATTAATCTTAAATTGTCAGTCTCAGTTATGCTTTATAGTAATTGCTGTAATTATAAATCTGTAAATATAAATTAGCATTGCATTTAAGAATGATGCAGATTGTTCAAACATTATATTTTACTCTCTTTTTCGAAGCGCATCTTTCTTTTTTCTCGATTTCTTGTCTTGATCTATATTCAATTCAATTTTTAATCAATTTTTAATCAATTTAAATTTAGTGTGGATCATTTAAAATTCTAAATAATTATATTGTGGACGTTTAATTTGGTTGCTACAACATCAAAACTTTTTACAGTATTATCGTATTGAGAGAAAAGATTCTGATATTTGTGATTGTAATTACATATCACCATAATTATAGTTATTATTGCCATAATGTTAATATAATAATAACTATATGGTTCTATCAACAATTATATATAATCGAAAATAACTATAAACTTAGTTATTATTACCACGCACAATAAAAATGATTGCAATTATTACAATTTAACTATAAGTTTTAGTCATTTTCAGTGCTAATTATATATATTTATTGATGAAAATCATAGTTATTATTACCAACATTATAGCATAATAATCGTAATTATGATAACATGTGATAAAACCATGTAGTTATTATTACTAACATTATAGTAATAATCATAATTTTGATAACATATGATTATAGGCCCAAAAACTTTTTTCTCAGTGTATTTTGAAAAAGCAGAGAAGAGAAAAAAATAATTCTTAAAAAACTTGCAGCATCCTTATTGCAATACTAACGATTTAATTGCAATAGTTATTAAAGAACAATTGAAACAATTTATAGACTGAATTTGGAAAAAGACTTAAAAAAAAATCGATCAAGCGATTAATATTCTTCGAACACATCGCAATTCCACATCACCGTCTTTCATATCTTCTGCAAGACTAAAAAATATATTAGAAAATATATTAGAACACGAAGAAAAAATATTTGTTTGAATTGATTGGAATTCTAGTGGAAAACGATCCAGAATTTTGGTTAAGCCTACTAGATTTCTAATTAAATTTATTAGAAATTTACAAAAAAATTCTGAATGTTGGTTATCTTAATTAGAATTCTAGTAGATAACCAGAATTCTAGATTGTTCATTTCCCATTAGAATTCCAGTTAATTTAAACATTTCAGTTAGTATCAAACTTTTTTTTGTAAACGTATATTAAAAATTATTATAAATTAGTTATTATAAATTAGAGACGTTGTGAATTATATTCCGTTATCGTTATTTTTCATATTTCTTTAGTTTTTTCCTTGTTCTTTTCCTTCATTTCTGCGCGAGCGATCGGTCTTGGCGGGTTGACGGAGAAGCAACACCTTCCCGGTCCTTCTAACGGGGTTGAAGTGCTATCTGATGCTGCGGTGGAGGTGTTAATTCACGTTTTACTCCCCCACGCTCGCTTCTTCCGCCTTGCTTGCAGTTGCATCCCCTCCACATGTTCTCCCCATCGTTCTCTCTCCTGCATACCTTGCAACCTCATCTTTTACTCCCTCCCCTCTACGTTATGTCGCCCTTTTCGTGCATGACACGCACACGCACGTGGCACGCAGCGATAGCGACGACCACGTTTGGTATGAATTTAGAGAATGTATTTATTATTTGTCGCCACTTCGGGGTGGGATTTAGAGAATGCATTTATTATTTGTCGTCACTTTGGGGTGAAATTTAGAGAATGTGTTCATTTACTTGTCGTCATTTACATGTGCGTTATTTAATGAATAATTTTACATATTTCTGTTTATATTATAACAGAAAATGTATATGTGTTTGTTTATACATTTTTTTTTGATAACATTATTTTTTAGCAAATCATAGAAATAAAAATGCTAATCAGAGTCAACACTAAATATTTATGTGTTGTATTTTAAATTCTTTTATTACATTACATACATCTCTCAAAAATTGTTAAAACGTTTCGACTACACGCTTATTATTATTTTTAGTTTGTGTAATTACGAAAAACTAATCCGCGAGAAATGTTTAAAGAGTTATTTTATATCAAAGAGCAATCTTGTACAAAATAGGCATTTTATTTTTTATCTTTTAAATGTAAAAGATAAATCCTTTCTGTTTCTAATATTATTATAATTAGAATTTACATAATATAGTTAACTAATGCAGTTTATAATTGTTTCTAAAAATTATAAAATACATGTTATACTATATTACATATATTTTATGTTGTGTAAGAGAATATTATAATACACTTCAATAACAAATCTTGAGTCTTTCTAATTATGAATTAAAAGTAAAATATCTGTCTTTATTTTAACAAAATTTAATTAAAACGTTAATATAAGAAGAACAAGTCTGACTTAGTTAGTATTGCGCAAATTCTTCAGAGTAAAATTATCTTTAATTAATATTCATAACAATACCAATGATAATGTAATAATTAAATATCTCGGCTCTGTTTTGAGAGCCGAAATATTTAATTATTCATAACAGTCTGTAGAATTATAAAATTTTTTTTTTACAATATTAGAAAAGCGGTTAGGAAAGTCACGTTTTTTAGGAAAGTCAATCTCTTAAAGTCATACTTTTATTTAGATCTAATTCGATTATTTTTAATATTAATAATTAATATTAAAAATTAGAGATATCGTTGTATATTGCAAATGATGAAGAATTACCTAATATTCATTAATTAAATTTGTTAGTAGGTACAATTTACAAGTCGTACAAAGAATTATCTTTTATAATAATAATAATATTCTCAAAGAACACAACATATCTATTACTTTTGTAACACATGTAACAAAGCGACCGTGCACGTGCACGTGCTCGCGTCGAACCAATTTTCCCAGTTTCAAAAAAAAAAGGACACCACACGTCACCACCGGGAAAAATCCCCCATCTCTTTACGAGGTGGTGGTATTCTTTTCCGCGAAGAGAGAACGTCGCGAGAAGAGCGTAGAAGCCATTTATCCCTCTCGGTGGGCACGCGTGCGTGGACCAACGCACACAAAGACGCAAACACACACACACACACACACACACACACAAAAAGGAGATGAGACGGCAAGAGAGACAAAGAA
>NW_017259240.1:2462448-2462876 GCF_001594045.1 Atta colombica | reverse complement strand
GAGAGAGAGAGAGAGAGAGAGAGAGAGAGAGAGAGAGAGAGAGAGAGAGAGAGAGAGAAAGAGAGGCAGTCCTCGTTGTTATGCAGGATGCGCGAAGGGGGATGAAGGCAGTGTGCCCGCCCCCTTCGTCGGAGCCATCCAGCCCATCCGACCGCCGGTATCCCGCTCCACCCCCGTGGATCCCTTTTCCCAGCTACCCAGATGGCAAGCCGGCGGGCGCACTTCATTTCCGCGTCTTACAGCCGGCCGGCGTGGCGAAGGAAATGAAAACAATGAGATACAGCGGTCATCCGTTACCGTATGCTCGTCGCGTCTCTTAACTCGCATTTGTATTACTTAAGCGCCTCTAAAAGCGTTCGAGCAAGCGCTCGTCTACTCTGCGAGCAGTTCTCTCCTCCTCCTCCTCCTCCTCCTCCTCCTCCTCCTCC
>NW_017259240.1:2461240-2462406 GCF_001594045.1 Atta colombica | reverse complement strand
TCCTCCACCTCCTCCTCCTCCTCCTCCTCCTCCTCCTCCTCCTCCTTCTCCTCTTCCTCTTCTTCCTCCGCGATATCGTGACGCCCTGCGCCCCCGCGCGTTACCGGGTGCATATAAAGAAGTGGTGTCTCTTCCGGTACAGAAGGAATGCGTCAAGAGACAATGTGGCTGGTGGTTATCTCTCTTAATGAGAATTTCTTCAGCCGAGAATGTTTTCTCATGAAATTTTTTAACTCGTTGAGCGATGCTTCTTACGTTGGAAATTATTTGTTTATCAACTGTAATAAAATGTAATAAAATGTATAATAAAATTTTTAATGTCCAGAAAACGAAGAAATGTCAATTTTATATATATATAATAGAAGGGAAAAAATTATGTGTTAATCTAATTAGAAATAATCTTGTTAATTCAACGTCATACTTCAATAAAATAAATTTATTTTATTAATTTTGTTATTGAATTGACAAGATTTCTTTCAATTAGATCTAACGTTGTTAACATAATATTATTATTATCTTTTTATAATTCATAAAATATAATTTTATGATTGCTGATTCTTTTATTCTAAAATTTTGCGGAAAGTGAGAATTTATATTAATAAATAAAATATAAAATTAACATAAAATTGAATAATTTATCTTTGATGGAATTAAGCGATGAGGAAATATTAATATATTTTGAGGATAAAATAATGTTTTATTAATATTTTTATTGATTAATAAATTTATAGATTGCTTTTTGATAAATTGATATTTCTTTTTGGATATATAAAATTATGCACAGATAGAAAATTTATATTAATAAATAAATATAAAAAAATTGGTATTATATAATCGAAGAATTTCTCTTTGATAGAACTAATTTCTGTAGAAATGTTAATGTGTGAGAATAAAAATTTTTCAAAAAGAAAAGTGTCATCTTGGCATTGTTTAGTCAAAATCTTTATACAAAAGATATACAACCCCGCTTAATTCATTAGCCTTCTCGGGAGGCCTCGAGGTAACAACTTTCAGAGAAGATGATTCCGTGTGCCCCTCCAGAGAACTCCCGTTTTGCATTTTATCTGTGAGAAGTATGGAATCACATAGGAAGCGAAGTCACGAAGAAGGACGATCGAGTTTCCTCCATCGCGGATCCAGGGCTCCTTGCTGGCGAACTTGGTCCG
>NW_017259240.1:2456528-2461140 GCF_001594045.1 Atta colombica | reverse complement strand
GGGGGGGGGGGGGGGGGGGGGGGGGGGGGGGGAAGGATTCCCGTTCTCGTTTATCCCGCGCCGGAATGCGCGGTATCCTCGTCGAATGTGCTCGTCGCCCCCCTTGCCAACCCCCTTTCATCCTCTCGCCCGCATTAAATCCCTCTTCCGCGCGCGGGTGCGCTTTCGTCGGATGGCGCACGTTCCGCAGCACGGAAATTATGAAATCAGAGACACAGGGCACGTACTCTCGGTCTCCCTTTCTCTCTCCCTCCGCCGCCGCCGCCGCCTCCGCCTCCACCACCTCCCCCCCCAGTGCAGGATCACCTTCGTCCTGCCGTCGTCGGAGTCCCGGGTGTCCTCGAGCGAGGAGATTGGCAAAAGTCCGGATGATGTATCGCGCCGCGACGATAATGGCGTCTCTCGCTGCTCTTTCTCTCTCAGAGAAACCTCCTCTCGATTGTCTTCTATCATTTTTAACACTGATAAATACCACTCCCCGAAATTACCCCGGGACAACGCTGAATATCGTCGCAGACATTCCAAACATTTCCTCGAGACAACTTGACGATTTGTAACTTGGAAATCGGATAGAGTAGTGTTTTCATTTTTTTCATAATTTTCCTTGACAGTTAATTTTTTAGCTCATCACACACAAAATGACGTAAGCTGTATAACACATTTTTTTAGTCAGTAAATGCGGTATTTTTTTCGAACCTTTTTTAACTTTCGAAAACTTTCTTGTTACAGTATTTTGAATCGTATTTTGGAAACATCCTGTACATTAAATATGCATTCAATTATAGATATATAAATACAGAATTAAAAGAAATATTTATTAGATATAGAAATTTTTTATATAAGCATAACATTGACAAACAGAAAAGAACGCTGTTATTTCAATCTATAAGATTTCATTTTACTATTCATCAATTAGTCTCATCAAATTAATTTTGTTAAATATATTAAAACAAAAATTAATAGATGCACGATTACGTATATTCTTAAATTTATGTGTGATCCTAATGATTTAACATTGAACGAGAATCGATTTCCCTTTTTTGAAAGTTTGCCAAGCGAGATTTGCTTTGCCAGGGAAGATTTGCTTTTTATCGATAATGCCAAATATATCAAGCGAATATTATCTGTGACCGCATTTGTTTCTAAAAAAAAATTACCCAATATCTGTCTGCCTATCTACAGGCCTAAATATCTACGTGTTATTTTAGGAGAAGAATTGGCGCGAGGTTCCTATCGATTGTTCCAAGTGGCGAAACGTTTCGCGCGAGTGAGCGGGATATCGCGCGAAATAGTTTTCCATCGCCGCTTTCGGACGTTGTAAAATCGACAGGTAAATCACGCGGCGGCACTTTTACCTCGTAATTACGGCATCTAATTGCGAGCGCTAACTGGTTCGATGCCAAGACGGAATGTCGAACGATAGGGCGAGGGGATGGAAGGGAGGTCGGCGGGGGTGCGAGTTGTGGAACGTTATCGGAGAGGGTGCTTTCCTGTTATTTGTACGATAGGGGTTGGCAGGGAGGGACGGGAAGGGAGAGGAAAGAGTCGATCAGATAAAAGCCTCAAAAGCAGCGCCGTTCCTGTAGAGTAGGGAGAGGGGAAAAAAGAAGGAGACACGTGATTATATGCGCCAACCTAGCCAGGGGCGCAGCTATTACGCTATTATTTACACTCTCTATTGAATCTCGCGTTCTGAATGCTCCTTTAATTCTGTCCTTATTTTTCTGATTCGTTGACATCTTCCTCTTCCGGTGTCTTCGTTTAAAATAAACAAAGAAGATGAAGCAAAAGTTGAAATGGAAACCGACAAGAAACTTGAAAGTGGAGAAATTGGAAAAATGATTACATTCAATGTGACTCTGGAAAGTTAGTTCTAATTGAATAATTAATGATAAATTCTTGCACAATCCAGAGAAAAGACCCTAAAAAAATTTTTTATTTTATTATATTTTGAAGGAAGAAGATTCACAAGAAAGGAATAAAGATATAATTATTTTATTTAATAAATCAGAATTTCTAAATTTAATTGATAATTTTTGAATTACTTATTTAGGAATGTTTATTTAAATAGAACTGAATATTTTAATGTACGTGTATAAATAATTATATGTACTACCAAAAATTTCCGGTCAACATGTATGGTAATTTTATGATAATTTTTATCAATTTGTTTTTCAGTTTATTATGAATCAATAAACAGTGTTCTTGTTGTAATCAATTTAAGAGAATACGATATTTTAAATACTAGGATATATTTATAAATAATACTATTTATAAATAAAAATTTTTTATCTGAGCCAATACGATAAAATTACTCATTGGCTGGAAACTTTTGGCAGCCACTGTATATAATTAATTTATGTGTGTGTGTGTGTGTGTGTGTGTGTGTGTGTGTGTGTGTGTGTGTGTGTGTGTGTGTGTGTGTGTGGATGACCAAATATTTAAATTTTCAGAGTTACATAAGAATGTGATAATCATGAAATTAATATACAATTAAACGTTATACCGCAATTAATATAGTCATATGCAAGGTTTGTTCTTTTCTAATGAGGAAATTTCATATCGTGGCAGGGTTAACAAAGTATCGCGAAAAGGAAAAAAATTCGCGCGCTCACGAGATTCGCGGTGAATATCTGCGGCGGGTGAGGTGCGGTTTCCGTCAGCTAACCGACGGAAACCACCACGCTTTTTCAATCGACGGCTTTGTCGCTTTTATTCTGATGCGAAGGCACAAGCTTGCGTCGCGACGCTCCATTGTCTCTCTTTGCGCGAGAGCGTCGCTACTTTCAACGGGCACAACGTCGCGACGCTTGCCGACGTCGCGGTGCCAACGGCCCTTTATCTGCACTTTTCACCGACGATCGGGGACGATTCCGTTAATTTCCAGGTTAACGTCGAGGCCGGTATTTTTGTTGAAATTTAAATTAGACTCATGCTTGTTTATTAATTCTCTTAATTTACACCAATTAATAATATATAATAATATATATTATCTACATCACAAATATATTTTTCATTTGCTACAATAACAACACAATTAAAGAACAATTATCCAGAAAATAAGTTTGAATATTTGAATTATCGAAGTTTGTATTAACTTTAAATTGCAATATTATAATAACTGATTATAGAAGAATAAATGTGTATTCTTTCTTTTTTTTTTTATATTTTTACTCTTTTTTTACAAGCAAAAAGAATAATAATTTATGTATGTTGTAGTAAACAAGCGAATTATTTCTATGTAATAATTAATACACAACGTCAGTTAATAAATTAAATTAGCCTGAATATTTTATGTATATTAATCATTAAATTGACTACATCATTTATCTACCATCATGAGCATTTATATTGCGATGTTTATGATTGAAAATTAGAGAAGATAGGGAATACTAGATAGAGAAGAGTAACTCGGGCTCGTGGAAGGGATGATTAATAAGGAAGAAATAAGTGAGATAAGGAAAGTGTTTTATAGAGATCGAATATCTAGGAGTGAAACAAAGATGTTGGTCGCGATCTTTGTTGTTCTGCTTATCCCGGAATAAGGGCGGGTTATCCTGTCGCTGAGAAGGATACGCTCGCCAAACCGTAAAACAATTGGCGCGACTACGGTCTCGCGATACTTCCGATACCGACGACGATAAAGCACCCTGTAGATGGCGAGCATGAAGGAAGGAGGGGAGGAAGGGGGGAGGGGGAACGGAACGCCCTTGCTAGCCGATATTTACGGGCTGCAGCAACCCTTATCAGGGGCTGCTGTTAGAATAGGTGCGGGCTATAGGTGCATCGCGCGAGCAACGCTTGCACCTCGAATGCCACCCCTTTTCAGTTTGAGGGAGGAGGAATGCCCGTATTTAGGATATTGATACTTTTACCTTAACGTCAGGAGGTAAAATGAATGGCTTTCTTGAAAATTGAAGTCACTTCTTGTTTTGTTATCTACTTTTATATATTATTACAAGCCGACTATTTTGTTATAACTTATATTTCTATGTGAAAAAGGTTTTTTTTTGGCTGAAACTGTGATATTTTGTAGATTATGAAATGCTGTTCAAAAGTCTCTATAAACACGATAATAAGTGAACAGATTTTATTGTAGCATCATTTAAAAGTCAGTATTTTGAGTCCGACCGAAAAGTATATCTTTATCTACTATTTTGATAACTGTACTTGAATACTTTTATACAGAATAATAAGATGAATCAACTAATGTAAAGAGAAAATATAAGTTGTTTTTTAAAAAAGATATTTATATTTATTGTACATAAATGCATAATTTTTCCCAATTTGGTAGACATACATAAAATGTGCACAGAAAGAATGATTTAGCTGAAGTATCTAAAAATATAGTTACATACAGGTCTAAAAATAATTTTATTTTTAGACTATTACAATAATTATGTAGAATAGAACGCTCAAGCTAGTTGTTATGTAGAATGTTGAAACTTTTTGCAATATTCCTACCTAATGTGTTTCCTATTATTCTAATTATTTCCAACAAAACTATTTTCAGATCTATATCTAGCTAAATTTTTAGATACTTCAGCAAAATCAGATTTTCTGTATGATTTCGTAAATCCAGCAATAAAGCATCCTCCATGTTAATATAACA
>NW_017259240.1:2452162-2456428 GCF_001594045.1 Atta colombica | reverse complement strand
TATATATATATATATATAATGTAAATAAATTAAATAAGTAAATTAACAAACATTAAAATTAACATATATATTAATGTAAATTAAATAATCTCATGTAGATTACAATCAGAATCTGATTTACACATAATTCATATTTGTACAATTTATATATAACTTTTCATAAATGAGATTATAATATTGTTGGATTACAATTTTATGTTATTATTGTTTTTGTTTATTCAATTATTAAAAGGCTATCATTAACAGATAGATATAACCCGCTCTTCATGGATGATTTTCTACATTGTAGAAATATGATTTCGGTAATTAACTGGCATTAAAACTTGCTTCTCGCCGTTTGTTTCGCGCGGCAGAAATCATCCGGCGCGGCGATACGAAATCGCCCGCGATATCGAACGAATAGAAAGAGCGGGAGGGGTGCGCAGTCGGAAAAGCGTACACTTTCCCGCCGCTATCTGGAGAACTATTTCTCCGGTGTCTGGAAAAGCATTGCCGGCGGCGATAACGACCACCGTGAGGGTGGCCGGCGCGGAGAAAGGGCGAATTTATCGGATCGCCGATGCCCACATTCGCACGCTCTCTTTCTCCCTCTTTCCTTCTCGTTTTCGACTGCATTTTTCTCTTTTCCCTTGTTTATTTATCCGACCGATACCCTGACAGCGAGCAGAAACGCGAGAGGAAGGAGAAACGGCTGCGGGAATAATTAATCTTGTTCCAACACATCCTTCGGTTCTCTCTGTCATTATCGAATAATATTAGGTGACTTTATATTGGAAACTGAGATACAACTTTTAAACTGAGACGTAAATTAAGATGAGCGAATAATAATAAAATTTTTATGAATTTATGAAGCGAATTTTGCGTAAATCGAAACTTTAATAAAAATAAAAAAAAAACTTGATTTCGAAAATATTATTTTGTGTACGATTAGTATCTAATCATACGTAATACAAATGTTGCTGAAGGAAAGTAAAAGAATTCATGAAAATATTTAAACAATTAAAATATTATTAAACGTATTTAATATTTTTAAATATATTTTATCGCGAATCAAAGATATAGAAATTTTTATGTATAATCTTTTTTGGTGATATTTTTTAGTTACCATCACTTTTCTAAAATTTTCTTTATACTACTAGATATTTATTATTATTAGATATTTTATATAATTAATTAAAATTATTTTATGTAATTAAATCAAATTGACGATCTAATTTAGGAGGATTATTATTATTTCATTTCGAATTGTATTGCAAATCCGAAAGTTATCGGCTCATATATCTGAGATAAATTTATTTAAATATCTTGTCTTACTTAGTTTTATCTAATTAATTGTATACTAATTATATAAATTATTTCATCAAAAAATCAATATTATACATATTATATCTATCTCTGAAGGTAGATGCTTATAATATACTGCGTATATCTCGCATTGTCCCTGTCGATTTTTACTCTCTACGTGTACGACTTATGTTCGAGGCATTTGTAGCATCATTTGTACCTGATCCCGGTTAGGCTCGGCCATGAGTGACGTCATTAATCATCCCGTGCTCGTCGTCGTCTCGACGAGCGAGAGGGCGGACAGGTGCCTTGCGCGGCTTTTGTGCATGCGTGCGTATGTGTGCGTGCGTGAAGAATGGAGGAAAGGGGGGGGGGAGAGAGGGGATGGAGTGCGTCGAGGGAGGCCGCCACGCCGCGCAGTGGAGATACCGATCTCGATAATTGAATCGCAGTCGATCGCGCGGACACCCCGCGGTGCAAAACACGTACCCCGGGCACCCGGTTTTTTTTCCACCGCCTTTCGGGGCTTATTATCGCTTGTACTCGCGGCATGGATGCGAGGAATCTTGATCCTACGGCGCGATACACGCGCGTGTTACCGGTATATTTGATCTCGGGATGCGATAATTGTAAGGCGAAGGAATCGGAATAATTGTGTTTTTAATTGGAGAATCGTGTGTTCAATATGCGATAATTCCAGTTAATATGCATAGAATTATATAAAACATTGTGATTACATACCAATAAATAACAACAATAAAATGTTAAATAATAACTTATCGAATAAAAGTAAATAAATAAATAAATTTTAAATAGAGAGTTGATAAAGATAATAATAACTTCATTGAAATACAATATGAATAAAAGAAAACATGAGTAAGTAATTAATTAAAGATGTTTGTGTGCATATGAATACGAGACATCAACATGATGCTGTAAAAGATATCAAATTTCTTATTTTTTTATAAATTTCTTATAATTTGTCAAACAATTTTTTTCCTCGCTAAAAAGAAGAAGTCATTCTAATCTAGTAGTTTTCGTTTAATTTCTTTAAAACAAAATTAAATCATTAAATATTCAATAAAAATTCGTGCAGATTTATATTTTATGTTAATAAACTCAATTAGGAAAATTTTCTCACAAAAAGAAAATATTTAAAAAAGTTATGTAAATTCAAAGTTTATAATTTATTTCCTGAAGATCTTGGAAAGAGAAGAGAGTCTTAATGCCAATTTTAAATTATATGTTTAGTTACCTTTTAGAGTAAATAAGCTATTTTTACTTTACAACGCTTCTACATCAACACAACTTGACGTAGCACAAAATAAAAGCTTAGATAAATGAATAATTCCAAAGTTGTACATGCGAAAAGAAGATTATTGAGGTAAAAGATCGATCTTTTTTTTTTTTTAACTTCCATTATACATTAAGCGAATAGCGTGCGATTAATTGACGTACTCGCTATTTCAATTTACAGTAGCGTCGTATTTCGCGTCTCGTATTGAGAGTCTCGTCACGAAGAATCTTGCGTGCGTGCATTCGTTTGACCGCGAGAGTACCGTGCAAATTGTTTACGCGGTGACTTTTCCGACCTCGGTAATGGACGAGCCGTGTCTGCCCTTTTCCTCTGTCCTCGGCAATTGCCGTCGATCGCGGCTGTCGATACTCTCCTCGCCTTCGTATCTTCGGCCACGGCGCGCCAGCGAGTATCAACCACGAAATCGATGGTGATCGTCTCGTCATAATGACGGCGTCAACGCTAATAGTCAATGTTAATAGTCGGGAGAGGAATTGTTGGAATATTTTATTGAATTGGACAAATAAATAAATTGGATGATTCTTAAATATACAATTTCAGATGTCAAAAATATTAGACATCTTATTAATCAATATTTAAATTTTACCTCAAAAATTGATTTATATTTACTATAAATTCACTATAAATTATCCTCTGTTTCAAGAACTCTTTAAATTTAGGTAAAAATGCAGATAAAAGAATTACAAGCGAATGATGAAAATATAAGTGCCTAATATTTATAAATAAGTATTAACGATAAATTATTGTGGAAACATACATATAGTTTAATAATTTAATTAAAATTATATAAAATTGAATTATAATAAATTTGAGTTATCTAAGAATTAATTAAAACCGGATGAATTTGACAGTCTGATGAAGATTCATAAGAACGAAATTCTTGATCATAAATCTATACTTCTTACAAACATTTATAAAAACATTTTTTTATTATCTCTATTAATATAAGAATATTAATCACTCTCTAAATTCTTTGAAATGGAATCTCATTCTAAAGAATGAAAATTGAGTCAGTTTTGAAAAAAGTTGCTCAATTTTTAGTCTTTAAGAGTAAGATTTCACTATTTACAGTGACAATTTATTTCAAAAGCTTTAAAAAACAACATTAAAATATTTAATATTAATATTTTCATGTTCTCTGTTCCATCTATTCTTTTAAATCTCCGATGCCACTATATACTATATTTTTTGTCACAAATGCAACACATTGTATTATGTAGGAATATTACATAAAAATATATTATACATATTATATTCTCTAAATTATTGAGAATGGAATCTTATTCTAAAGAGTGAAATCTTATTTTTAAAGATAGAAAATTCTGCCACTCTTTTTCTAAAATAGCAGAATTTTCAATTTTTGAGAATGAGAGTTTATTCTTTATAGTGAGATTTCACTTCAAAGAACGTAAAAATAACAAACATAGATTAAATAGATATAACTTTTCTTTCAATCAACACACCAGACATTAAGGAATATATAACATCAACAAGCAAATGTATATGTATCTTTGTTAACAAAAATTAGTCACGGCAATATAAAAGTAAAAGTAATATTGAGAATGATATTGAAGGATTATTTGCGCGAAGAATTTTCACTGAGAGGAATGATTTTGTTAGGAACAAATTAAGGGAAACCAAACGTAATATTTGTTTAAAAAATG
>NW_017259240.1:2442459-2452062 GCF_001594045.1 Atta colombica | reverse complement strand
ATATATATATAAAAGTCGTAGACGGTTGCAAGATGTCAAATCGTCAAATCGAAATTAATCAATTGTAATCAAGAATTCTCCCTATATTAGACTGTACTTGGTCGGTTTCCTACGACTTAAGACTCCATGATCTACGAATTCTATGTAAACGAGTCTAAAATTTATCAAAAAGATACGTTAGAGTCTATATAATTTGCTTCTGTTACTAATAATTGGTTGGTATAGACTAGCAACAATAGACTCACAACAACAAAATTTGTTGTCACATATTTACCGGTCACCGGTTAAAGGTACTGGTGGCTTAAATTAACAAAATCCTTTCTCTCAGTGTTGATTCATTACTCGTCCGCGACAAAAGAAAAGATCCGCGCGCGAGAGAAAGCAACCTGCGAGAAGACCGCGGCGAAAATGGCGGCCTAATACCTCGGGTTTCCTCCCTGTGGAACGGACGGCGAGCCCGTTATTGGCAAGAAACATGCGATAGTCGCGAAACATGCATAAATGCATAGCCGTCTCTCAGATGCAGACGGATACCGGCGCGCAGATCCCTCGGCCCGACAACACTAGCCACCCCTTTTTGCCACCCCCGTGCAACATTTTCTCCCTTCCCTGTTCTCTCTCTCTCTCTCTTCTTACCTGCCTGCCGTTCTCTCTGTATGTCTGTGTATCCCCGTTTCCTGCAACCCGGAACCGATCGGCGAAGAAGGTTCGAAGGGATTCCTCACGAAGTCGCGCGTTTACCTGATGACGCCTCGAAGTGCAGATGTCGTCATTTTGAGGGGTGACTATTTTCAGAGGAAAATAATGGATCAAGATATATCGGAATTAATTTTACAGTCCGTAATGTATTGGAATAAGTAGATGGATCGAATCTTTGAAAGAAATTGGATTCGCTATTAATCGAAGTATATACTTCTATACATTGAAAGAAGTTTTTTACTGAAGTATCTAAAAATTTTGGTTTGATACAAATCTAAAAATAATTTTGTTTGGATTATCAAAATAATTGTTCAGATTGATTGCTAGAATTATATTAAGATACAACGTAAAAGTTTGTAGCAATATTGTTGCAATGTTCGACATTGCATGTTGCAGTGCAATGTTGCAGGGACATTGCAAAAATATATTTTTGCAATGTTATTTCAGCATTATTGTAGCAAAAATATTACCATATTAGTTGGCTATGGCAAAGTTCTACTTCTCGTAATTAGAATGTAGGTTTCATTTGTATTCTAATAATGATTCCTTGAAAGGACAAGTTTCCAAAATTGGATGCGGATTAAAATGAAAGTTTTTAGACAGTACAATTTTTTATTCTTCCGCGTTTCTATTTATGCCGTTGTCACATCACGGAGAATTAAGTTGAAAATTAGAATTCGACCATTCAGATAATTTTAATCCGTTTCGTTCTGACTGAATTCTTCCGGCTGAATTCTAATCCTCAATTCGCAATCCTCGATCTCCAATGCGTAGCGTGACATGGGAATTACGCTCGTAAATAGGTGCGAAAAGAGACGCGAATTTAATTCGATTCGCCGCTTAATCGCGAAGGCTTCACGGTGAAACGAGCGGCAGAGGAGAAATCTCTCGCGACGCGGCGAGAGGCATAATGAATTACCGCAAGAGGGGTGGAAGAGGCCGGGGTACGCAGGCAGATTAATCGCGGGGACGGAAGAGAGGGAGAATTGGCAAGGCAATTAGCACACACTTGCCATGCCGACCGCGAGCCAATCGCGGTATTCCTGGCGCCTCGCTTGATTGGCAGCGAGCACGTCGCTTTTCTCAAGGCGGCCTCCGTCAAACGACCCCCTGAACTATTCTCGCGAGGTCGTCGTTGCGAACGAACTGTCTTCCACGTGAGGATACTCGCGATCGAGGCGGCGCGGCAGCGATGCCTCGACGAAGAGAACGCTACACGAGCAAAATAAAGAGAGACGTTTAGCTCGCGTATCTAATTATAACAGATCCTCGCCGGTGCCGTGCGAGGATATTGCGGCAATCATCACTTGCAGATGTAGCGAATTTACGATCGGATATGTAAGCAGCTTAAATATTTGCTTATCTTTCTTGTATTCTCTGCCGGTTTTGCTTATTTGTTTTTTGTTTTGAGAATAATTTTAATGGCGGATTTTATGATTTTGAAGACGACTCTCGCTCGAGAAAGATTTAACGAGACCTTCTTCAGAAAAAATCTTCTGATATGTGAATTAAAAATTATATATAAACTTCGTTATTTAAAATATATTTTTCTTTCCTTTTCATTGTTTCAAATTTTAACGATAAATTTTTAATATTTTTGATAGAAAAGTTATAAAAGTCAAGAAAAATTGTGGACGTTTAATTATGCAAGTAATTAGAGAGCTAGAAGTTAGAATCATGTCAATTTAAAATTCATTTCTCAATTAATTGTAACAAGACTTTATTTATTTATTAAATCAGTGACTTTTGACGATTCTTTTTTATTTCAAAAGTCGCAACACAAAAAACGTAATTTTTATTATCATGAACTGAAAAAAAAGTTTTTGATATTTGTGGCTATAATTTATAATCATTTTTGACTCAATCATATTTTGTAAGATTATCTAAAAGAATGATTGTAAATTATAATTAAATACCAAAAACTTTTCTCTCACGCTCAGTGTGAATGAATTAGATTATTAGATAAGCAATTCTTTCAATTAAAAATGAATTAATATAACTTCATAAAAAATCGTTAAAATAAAAGAATAATGATTTTAAAAAAAATCGTCAAAGTCACAACTAAAAAAGGATAGTTTTAAGAGTTATAAAATTAAAGTGACAAATCATGTTAAGAATGTTTTACTAATGTGAATGTTCAAACGTAGAATATATTTTACTTAATTTGATATTAATTTTTTTAATTAGCCTATAATTTTCTGTCAAGTTGAAAACTGACTTTTTCCTTTTTTTGTGGAAAACTTAATTTTTTTTTAATTCTATCACTTTTGAAGTAAAAAAGCGATACATATAAAAGTACAACACAAAAGGATATCTACCACTCGTCAAGAAGTGAATCTTATTAAGAATAATTTTAAGTAAATTAATTAACGATCCTGCTTTTTGCTACTCTCTAAATCTGTGGCTAATCACTGATATCAATACCAATGCAGGTAATCAATGAATGAAATGTGAGATCCCTAACCTAGCTGATCTTTATTATATGATCTAACAACTTTGTTTTAGTGCATAAATGAAATGGTATTGGAAAATTGAAATTAACATGCAAATATCAGCGTTTTATTTATCTAATGCTCAAACATTCGTCCTCTTGAATTTCTCTGAGCAGAGTATCAAGCATGAGTAATTAGTGACTATCCACTGATTCAAATTTAGAGAGTATAATATAATAATTTCTCAGGATCTTTGTTCGTTCAAAATCCATTTCTCTCTTGTTCCGTGCGAAAACCTTCAATGTCGAGTATCTTCATCTCGGAAATCACCGGAGCTTTCCCGTCTTTCGATGGAACTGTCGTCGAGGTTCCATCTTCTCGTGCATATTTTCCAATGGCGTGGGATACCAGTACAATGTTACGCACGTCGTGGCATGACACGCATACGTACGTGTTAAACGTAAATACGTGGCGCAGCCGTAAGTGGGCCCGGCACGTTAATGGGTCGTGCTATGCGAGATAAAGGATTATTGATCGTAAATAATTTTGTAATGCACACGGCGATAACGTTGCAATCGTCGCCGCGGACCGCTTATCGTCCTCCCGGCATTCCGTCGATTGTGCCGAAACTCGACACTGGTCTCTCCTCGACGGCGGAAACGAGAAGACGTTACAATTTCGCGGGTTTGACTACGCATATACAGGACATCGTGTCTCGCAAATACAACCACTCCACGTTTTCATATTATATCCTCAGTTTCGCTCGAAGTTGCGTTCGCCAGAGATAGAATTCAGTGTGGATCTTAATTTCGTTAAAATTCTGTTTATTCTATTTTTTAATATATTCAGTATACTTTCAAATATTATACTATTATATTGTTATAGATAATTTAATTCTGTTTAGTACGTAGATTTTAATCTCAGTTTGATTTCATTTTAACTGTTATGTTATTTTTCAAATAAAATCAATAACAGATTACAAGTCAAGTTGAATATTTGACGCTAAATTTATATAATCACAATAAATATATCTAGATGTAACGAAATATGTTATATTTTCTTTTTATTTGTCACTTTTATCTGTATTTTTTTTTGCTTTATGTTTGGACGATGTGATTCGCTATTTTCTACTTCAGTTAAGTGTGGCATGATGTTTCATTTGAATGTAGAACAGGGATGGGACGGAAACGCGTAGTGCATTTGGATGCGTGGAGGGGAGGGGGTACCTTTTAGTAGCTGTCAGGTTACTTTTCGTGGGTATTAACGCTTATCGGATCTATCCGGTGGCTATGCGGTGCCTGCATGTCGACACGCGAGTGCGAGTCGCTCGCTCACACTATATCGTAATTTTATGCACTTCGGGTCCGATGAATATGGATTCGTTGCCGGGTCGTCGTCGATTTATGCGGGCGCTTCGTCTCGCCGATCGACCGAGCCGTTCACCCGAGAATCGCGGAAAAATGTCTTATGACGCAGAGAGAAAGAAGGGATAAAAGGCGAGGAAATTGGTATCTCTGGAAATCTGATTCGCCAGCGAGACAGTCCGCTGCTGACAGAAATTTCGAAAAGGTGCTTCGGAGTTTTATAAATCTAAGTACAATAACTTAAAAAATATTATTAATATTATATATGTATAAAAAAATATTAAGTATTTAATGTGAAATGTGGTAAAAGTAGAAATAAAAAAAATATCTGTTCTCTAGGCATCAAAATGGACATTCAATATAATATATTATAGGACTGTATATCTGATAACACAAACTATAGTAATCGAAGCCTTAAACGGGTGGTCTAGCTGGATTTTAAATGTTTCTATGATTCTGTATGAATTTATATACTACGTATGTAGTCTTCTTGAAACGCTAAATCTACTAAACTATCGCAGTAATATCACGAGTTAAAATTGACTAGCAATTTTCGATGCCTAAATAGATATTTAATCTAATAAATATCTAAATAAATAGACATCGACTCTCGAACTTCAGGAACAAAATCCTCGAAAATGTTGAAATACTAAATAAAAAAAATTTATAAAAAAAAAATAACTGGGAATAAAAAATGCCTAAATATCCAATTTAATAAATAGCTACCGACTCTCGAGCGTTTCAGGAGAGAGCAAAATCCTCGAAAATTTCTAGATCGCTCGGAGGGGTAGAGGAAGACGCGAATCCTGACGCGAATTCGCCGTGTTACGCACACATATGTACACTTGTTTACACACATACACACATACATGTGTGTTATGTATCTACATCTATATACATAAGTGTGTGCACAAATAATGTCCTACGAGCGGCGCAGAATCGTTTGATATCCATACAATGCTAAACGCACCGAACACTAACGCTCTCGCGAAGCAGATTCGCGACGATAAGACCTTCGCGTGTGTAACCGCACACGTACGCGCGTGCATGCGTGCACATACACGTGCACGCACGCACGCACACACGGGCACGATGCACGGACCGAGCGCGGCAGCGGAGATAAGGCATGGCACACGTTGCTAGATATGTAGCAGATATCAAACGACGGGACCGGGCTCGCTATATCGAGTGTGCACGGGCGACGTACAAGTAAAGTCGGTTACTACCTGCCTAACCACCTACCTATCTACCTATCTGCCTACCTACCGGCGGGGGCTGCTACACGTGTGTAGCTACAGGGAGTGCTACAAGCGATCGAGACGTCGTCCACGTGAGCGAAGCGACCCGCGGAATTCCGCGTCGCTGTCCGTCCAGTAGACGCGATAACAGCACGATAGTGCGTAAAACGCTTGTCTTTATGGAATATAATTGATTCCGCAGAATCTATTCTTCTGCGGAGGTTACAGCTGTGATTAGTCCTTATTGTCTTTGAGCGGATTTCGCGAGAACGATTTTGATTAACGACTAGTTGCGTAGTTTGCGATGCCATACATATTTTGTTTTGATTATTTGGATTAAATGAGGTTTTGTTGTAAAGTATTTTGTTTGTTTTTTAACGCTTGGATAATTAAGCTGATTTTGAGGAGGCTGCGACTCTGGAAGTTCGGAAAAACATATTGGCACGCGATATGCAGAATGTGAAGTCATATAAGAAATATGTATTTAAGCTTATCAAGATCCGCTCTGATTGAGAATATAAGGTCCTTTTCATTTAAAATTTGATTTATTCATATCGCTTTATATCGCTTAATAATATTTTGCATTAAATATTTTGAGAGCTATATACTTCTTCATTTACTTCACTCATAACTTTCATTGCGCGCAAATATTTCACTAAACTTCCTTGAGTTGTCATATCATTCCTTTTAAAAACAGTTTTTAAAAACAGCAAAAAAAAATATATCTTATCTTTCAGTTATCATTTTTTAAACTGCGGATAACGGCTTAGAATCAGCCATTTTTATCGTTCTTGCAAAAAAAAAAGAGGAACTTTTTATTGAAAAGTGATAATTATTTCTATCGTTCCTTGCGTTCGTTTGCCGCGCGTTTAATTAATAGACGGACGGCACGTACTCTCGTTATCGGAAAACGATTATTCCAGAATATTTCGAATAACCGCCATCACCGTGATATCGCATGCCAGAAAGATGTCGATTCGCCGTCTCGAACTCGATTAAAAAAAACTCCCGTCCGATTTCCGGTCACGCGATCTGAGATCTGATCGTGATGATAACGATGTAAGATGATAATCATGAAGTGAACATAACATAAAAGACGTAATAAAGCGAAGTGAGAAAAGTCTTGAGAAAAGAAATCGTCAAAGTGACGTCCTTCCATGTTTTTACACTGAAAAAAGTGACTTCGCCGACATATCTAAAAATTTTGATTGATACAAAGCTGAAAATAATTTTGTTGGACTATCAAAATAATATGTAGGACGCTTGAACTGTTTGCTAGATTATTAAATTTTTTGCAGTATTGCTAATCATGTTTGAGGTTTTTACATTACACTGAGAGGAAAGAGTTTGCTAATTTAATAAGCTTCAAAATGATTTATAGGTAAATGACAAGGAATTGATTTGATACGTGTTGTGATTGATGCTAGTCTGCTATTCTTACCAATTATTAATCATAGAAGCAATTTATGTAAAACCTAACCTATTTTTTTGATAGACTTTTATTTGTTAGCAATACTGATTGTTTCATCCCTCTTTTGTTCCTATAACAAATATTTCTCTCAGTGTGAAAGGAAAATACATATATTAAATATTAATAAACATTTATTTGAATAGTGCCAGTTGAATTTTCCTAAATGTAAACATATGTTTATTTGGCACAAAAACCATTAATTTGATTTAATTACTATATTTTTTTATTATAAGCAAACATTTATTTATTTTAAATAAATGTTACATTAGTACTATTCAAACAATTATTTATTAAAATAAATACATTTCTCTTAAAGTGTACACAAATATTTTGATGAAATTCAATGAAATTATTATCAGATTCATATCTGAATTTTTAAACTCTAAAAAATATCGATGTAGATTTAATGGCCTATATAATTCTCATCGTGTTGATATTATTAACCAACATGGATTTCACATTACAGATTTTAAATTCATAGCTACTATGATGATGTTTATATAAACACTAACTTTAAATCCACACCATCCATGTTGGTGTTAATATTAGCACTTAAATAACAGTTAAACAAATTTTCAAAAATTCAATTCAAAGGCACTTTAATAAGTAATAATAAAAAATTAATTATTTTAATTTTGAATATTTTTTCATATACGTTTTACGTACATCTGATCTCAGATGATGTCAACAGAATTAAATAAATCAATTGATAATATCTTTAAATTCGTTGTACATTGCAATATAAACAGAGTCTGAAGAGGTTAAATCGTCATATATGATATATATTTATTTAGAGTATAGATATTTCATCAAAATATCGTTTTTTTCGCGTATTTGTGAATAAAGAAAAAACGATGAAATAAATCCCGCGAGTGATGTCTCGGCCGATTGGAATGCTCCATGTAAAATGGCGTCGGGTTGAATTAAGATTTTTAACGCAGAGGAGAAACTTCGGATAATGTACCCGCGGCGCGATGTGTGCCTGGTTGAGAATTATCTGCCGGGAAATCAGCTTAATATCCATACAATGTCACGCACTTCTCGCACACACGACACGCTGTTAGCGTCTGTCGTTTCGCTCGATGCTAAAGTACCGCGTCGATTCCGCGGAAACCGTGTGATCTAAGATTCGCAAATTCCTACATACGCGTTTATGAACCACGATATCTGCATCGCGCTGGTAGAAGCAATTTTATAAACACGAGCGTTTCCAAGTGATTCGATCGATCATACGGAATGGCAATCATATTAAATCGACCCTAAACCGCGAAATATATATTTTCATGCGAAAGCGAATGGAAGTATATATATTTTGATATAGAAGTTAAGAAGCAGAAGTCACGACATTTATATTCGTATAAATGATTGGATTCAATTCAGATGATAAACAAATTTGAATATTAAGAAATAAATAGTAAGAAAACGTATATAAATATATTTTTTGAAACTAACTGTAGCTCTGATTAGTTTGATATTTCAATAACTGAATTAAAAATATTAATTCATAAGTTCTTCAATTCTAGACGAGATAGTGCGAAGGAAAAGCGAATTTTTCTTTTCGTTCTACATTCGTCTCACATGCACGCGAAACGGCGGGGTTAACGGAGTGCCAATGTGAGAAGAAGGGCGAGGCTCAGAGGGGGCGGGCGACGATGTGTGTGCTAATGAACGCCATTAAAAGCAGCGTTAATTAGATCGCGCTAATCAGATCGCCGCGCGTCCCAACCGCGTATCTGCAGCCCTTTTTTTTCGTACGTGGCCGCCAACATTCGTACGCGATGGGGAGGAATGCGAGTAGACTCGCACGAAACACCCTTCCTCTCCCTACCCTTTCACGCCGTGGACGATTATTCAACTTTTTTTTACAGAACCGCCCTTCGACGTTTCTGCCTCCCCGTCTTCTTTCTGACCTCCTCCTGCTTCGCATTTATTCCGACCTCTTCGGGCGGAACCGAAAGGATTGAAATGACTCATTTATTAATCATCGAGAGATTAGAATTAATTATATTATTACTGTCTTAATATTTTCCGTCTGTGATAACGATATTACAGTCTCAATATTTCATATTTACCTTTTTTAATTCATATTTATCGCGATTACCTAGTTGAGATCTTACGCTCCATAAATTCGAGATACGAATCTTTCACTCTTCGATAAGCGTTTCTTCGATCGGTTATCACCACTTCCGTTCTGATTTCGCGCTCGAAGAGAACGTGAGATCGCGCAAGGAGGAGGAGGAACGCCGGGTGAGATCGGCAAAATTGACCGCGAGACGGACCGGCGTCGGCGATACATCATCGGATCGAATCGAATCTTCGTCTTCCGCGATAGATAGATTCTCGTTTCGGGCGGGCGGAATTAAACGGACTATGATCCATAGATCACAGATAGGATAGCG
>NW_017259240.1:2425512-2442359 GCF_001594045.1 Atta colombica | reverse complement strand
GGGGGGGGGGGGGGGGGGGGGGGGGGGCGATGAGACGGGCTCCCGCGACCGGAACGATCCTGGCCAGATCCTGCTGCTGCTGCAGTGTCTGGGGTAATGACGTGCGAACAGATATCGGATCCCTTGCCTCTCCTCGCGCCGTCGTGTCCTCAGGGAAGGGAGGGGGCGGGGAGGGGACGGGGGTGGGCTTACACCTATCTCTCCTGCTTAACGCGCTTCGCACGCATGGTTTCACGCACACGTGCGACGATCGCGCGGAGAGGTTCGCCGCGAGAATATAAGAGGCGAATGGGTAAACTCGAATGAGTCGCTGGCCGTTTCCTCGAAATCCTTTTTCAATTTTCGTCAAGGCGTAATCTCTATAACGATGAGGGCGGGCGAATGGTGGAGCCCTGAGTTAAAGTCGACGATGTATCTGGTTGGAATATCAAGTTAAAGCATATGAAAGCATTTAATTAGAAGCGTATAAAGCGTTAGGTTGACGTACATCAGTTAAGAAGTACAAGTTTTTGAATCGAATTAAGATTAAGGTTGAAATTATATTTGACCCATAATAATTATTACTAGACTTACTTGCTAATAATAATAGATACTTACTACTGTATATTAAATACTACTAGATACTATTTAATACTCCTTATTGCTGTTAGATACTTCTAGATACTATTTGCTAATAAATGTTTACTACTTACTGCTAGATATTAAATACTTACTTGATACTTATTATAGATAAATACTTCTTACTTTAGATATTAGTTATTGGATACTTCTCGATTAGATACTTATTACTTATATACTTTTTAACATACTTATTATGTCTATAATTTGAGTATTATTATATAATAACTATTATTAGATACTTGTTAGATACATACTTTACCTTATTGCTATTAAATACTTGCTATTAGATGCTTCTAGATATTTACTATTGTACTTATCTACTTTAAGTAGATAAATATCTACTTAATATTTCTTTTAAGTAATAGATATTTATTACGTCTATAATTCGAGTATTATTAACTTCCGGCTGAAAAATGCCGTGATCTTAAGTTTGAACATCGAGATAGTTTAAAAGTCTACACGGAAAAAATAGTTTTGCTGAAATATTTATAAGTTTAGCTAGATACAGATTTGAAACTAATTTCGTTGGTGTATTAAAATAAATATACGCACGATGAGAAACAGTATAGAAAGTTTCGACATTCTAGCTTGAGCATCCTACATAATTATTTTGGTAGTTTGATACGAATTATCTTCTATGTAATCTATGTATAGTTAAAGTTTTTTGATATGTCAACAAAATCAAAAAAACAAAATCAAAACTTTCCGTGTCGGATTCGGAGGTTATCCAAAATCTGTAACAGTTAATGTGTAAAAAAGAAAAGGTCATTTATCTTGTTATTTCTTTCGTGTTCATTGCATAAGATATCATAACTTAATTTTATGTTTAATTAATGATTCGATTCGATTCTTCTATTTATTCTCTGATATCTTAGAAAACATCTGCTATCAAATTAAACTTCTCCCTCTCTCCCATTAATTAAGAATTATTCTTGGGCGACCTGCGGGAGCATCTTCGGACCCAGTTCTCCGGGCCCAACGAAGACAAAGCCGGACGAGAGCGATAAGAGATAGAGGCTGAGGAAGGTCGGCGTGAGGGAGAGGGGAGCGATTTAACGAGAAAAAAATGGGCGAGACGGAGATAAATAGGGAGAGAGGTGGAGGCAGAATTTTGCGATGATCGTGCCGATGTCTGCTCGAGCAGCGAGACTTGGGCGACCATAATCGTCCCTCGTATCGGCCGTGCACGGCCGTTATCGCGCTTATCACCGCGTCCGGTCTCTATCGGCCATCTATGCAAATCGCGGCTAATTATATTTAATTAGATTCGACCGCGGCGCTGCCGGCGATCGGCGCGATGCGATGCGATGCCTTCTAACTCCGGCTAGAGACCCGTGCTAATAATTACAGCTATGGTCTTTGCTATTACACACCAGTACGCAGTACACGCTTTTCGCGAATTGCTGCAGCGCACCTGAAATCTACGATAGCTCCCTTACGTTCATTTGCACGTGTCGACATTTCTCTCGTGTCTAAATTAATAAATGATTTTTGACACATATTATTTTGAAATTATTTAACTTCATGAAACTTACAAATCTCAGAATTGTGGACATATTCTAAAACATCTTTGTATTATTGAACTACCTTTCGTTTTTTTTATCAAAAGAATTTTAGGTCGTTTAAATTCTTTATTTCTTTTTTTTCGAAATTTTTTTAGAATTTTTCTCATAATTGTTGGATTTATGACATTCAAAAGAAAGAAAAAATTTTAAATTAATTTACTTACATAATTATCAATTTTTGACACGTATTACATTAAAACTATTGGATTAAAACTATAAGACTTATAAACCTAAGAGTAAAAAAAAATTCTGAAAGAAATTCTAAGAAATTCTAAAATTTGAAGGAAGGAAGAAATAAAAAATTTTATGACTCAAAATTTTTTTGAAAGAAAGAAGGAAACAAAGAATTTCGGTATCATTTAAAAGTAATCTAAATAAAACAAGAAATAAAAACTGAGCATAGATTAGATTACAAGGAGCGAAGAAAAATCACATTAATTCTTTTAATATTTAAAATTTAAATGTTATATTTGAAAAATCGAAAATTTAAATATTATATAAAAATAATTGATATGACGATATTTATCTATCTTTCTTTCGATATCAGTCAGTTTTTCGTTCGTTTCCCCAAATTTTTTCTCCCCGAAATTCTTTCTTTTGACGACTACATACAATTATATGGCGAGTCAGAAACGCGAAGGTTTAGAGTAAACTATACACCAATGGTGCTCCTCGTAAAGATAAGTGTACCTGGACCCCCGCCGATGATTGTACCCTATTTCACGTATCCGTGCCCCTCTTCTCCCTACTCTCGGGTTCCACTATCAGATCATTATATCGTACGCACACAAATTATTATACACATACGACTCCGTTTCCAATTAAAATTAGGTCGGACATGGTTTAGAGCTCGTCGTCATGAAACGCTCATTGTTCGTAATTCGCGTTTTTGTCTCATTCGCTTTGCTTTAATTATTAACTGTTTAATCAATTAAATGACTGATTAAAAGAAGAAGGGGATAGATAACACGGCGTTTCAACTCGGAATCGTGGTTCTCCGTTTTTTTTCTCTATCAAAGCTTGTATATAAATATTGATGTTTGTATACAATTACTTTGTATAAGATATCGTAACTTAATCCTGCGTTTAATTATTTTAGAATCGATCCCTTCTGTTTATTTCTTCTCAGAAAACATGTGTATGTGTCAAATTACTTGTCTTCCTCCTCTATTAATTTGTAAAAGAATAATATTTTTTTAATAAAAAGGTAGTGCAAAATAAGTAAGTAGAGTAACTTTGCATAAAATAGATAAAAATTGATTTTTTAAAATAAAAGGTACGAGTAAGTAAATTGTTAAACAATTAAATAAATAAGTCTTGTATAAAGTAATTAACAAACGTGTGTAAATTGTGTTAACGAGTTAACAATGTTAAGTTACAAATTAAAGCATAATTTAGACTAATTATAAAGGAAAAGTTCGAGGTTAAAGATTTCTAATGTAAATACACAGAAATGTAAGAGTGATATGAGAAATCGAAAGTCCTTTACAAAATTTTGGAAGATTTTTAATAGAATTAAATTTTAAGTAAATTTATTTTAAAAAATAATAGTGAAGACAATTAAATACTTCATTTAGAACACGAAAAAAAAGTTTTAGGAAAAAATTTAAAGAATAAGGATTTAATTCAGTAAAGAATTAATTTTACAATTAAAATTGAGATTTTTGGAGTATATTTGCGTGTGTCTTTCTTTTTTTTTAAGTGTAAATTAAAGAATTGAGGTGCGCGGTGGAAATTGAATTCTAATAACAATATTCAATCCACACAGAATTCAATAACAATGATATCTCTAATCATCGAGGCTGCTATCATAAAAAAATAACTCTCTTGTTGCGACGGAGCTTCTATTTATGCGCTGATTTTGCGATAGGATCTTTTCTGGGTCTTAATTCCCGAAAATTTGCGGACTGATTAAATCTCTGACACGCAGTGTGTCCCGGACAGCCATAGACACTCTAGAAATTATTATGGATATCTCCATGATTTTGTCTCAGTTTCATTCTAATGTTTTTCTTAAGTAAATATCTGATAATCGAACCTTGTATTAAGGTTTAGTTAAAAGGATCTTAAAATTAAAAAATTAGGAAGACAAGATTTCATCAGATTTCAACTTTACAAAGTTTTTATTTGTAGTAATTTGGAGTCATTTGCAAAATAATAATGCACTGAAAGAAAAGTTTTTGGTGTCTGTGACTTTATCTGTTACCATAATTATGGTTATTACTACTATAATGTTGGTAATAATTATATGTATACATATACAATTCTATCGACAAATATCTAATTGACACTAAAAATGATTATAAATTAGCTATAATTATGATAACACTTAATTATAGTCATAAATACATAAAACTTTTCCTCAATATATAATTAATATAGATGATAGTAATAATAGTAATAATAATAATAATAAAGCATAAGGATAAAAAATGAATCAATAATAAAAAATGAATCTAATTTTAAAACACTACTAAATCTTTATAAATTATTTAGTAGTCGCTTTAGTAGTACGGTTTCAGTAATAATAAAAATATCAATTATACAGACAAATTACAAGCAATATTAAATAGTACATTTTTATATGAAGAAAACCATCATTTTTCGAACAATAGCGAACAATAACGACCATTGATACCTTCAGTCATTGAGTTGACCGCTGCGCTTCTTGATTCTCGGTACCTGCGGCTGAAAGGGACACCCTGTGTGAGAGTTGCATTAGTTATCTTTGCGTTGCGGAGGAGGATGGGGGGAGGATGATAGGGGAGGAATGCAACCGTTGCTTTATCGACGAAGCGTGGGTTTCGAAGTGCCGTCTTCTGGCCGAGAATGCAGGTGCTTTATCTGCTGCGGGCCCCGCGCGAAAGGAAAAAGGGCAAACGATATCGAAGACCTTAATATCGGGGACCGCTGGATCCGAGGAGGGAGAGAAGAGAAAGGAAGAGTCGATTATTCCAAATAAACTCGTGTCGAGATTCGTTTCAGTCGTATTTAACACTGATAAAGAGATCGAACGAATTTTATAACGTTCCTTGACCACTTCGGCCCAAATAATCGGTTCCATCGAATCTTTGTCCCTGGAATGTCTACGGACTTTACTAGGAAGAAGGGAAGGATTCTCTAAGTTCTAAGTCATTTTTATGGATTACTGAGATTAATAGGAAGAAGTGAATATCTACCTTTTCTAAAAAGAACGAAACTAAAAATATTATATACTCGTAAAAATATTTTGTATAATATCTATGATGCATTCCTATTCAATTTAGGTAAACAAAAGTTATGAAAAAATTATATTATACTATATACTTTTAATAATATTATAAGTTATTTTATATAAAATTTCTTTGTTTAAATATAATTACATCTACACATAAACATTAATTAATTTTTAATGGTTGTATATTAATTGATGAAAGAGATTGACATTGTCCATGATTTTTAAAAACGTCTTTTCTATTTGTTTATGTTTTTTAATTATTATATATAATATAATTCTATTTGTCGATTTATTTATTATCGACAATTTGATGTTTTGAACAAGAAAATCTCTAGAAGGAAGGAACTTAGGTGAGAAGAAAGGAAATTTAACGAGCTAACATTCAGTCAATGGCACTAATGACGCTATAATTAATTGCACAAAAGACTGGCTATTATGTCCGTTTTACACGCGAAACCTCGAGGAAGCTTCGTCGGCTGCACGCGTGACACGCAATTTATTAACTTGGTTAAATTACAGGACGTGTAATATCGGCAAATTACAATGATAAGATTGAAATCGAATTGGAGGAAAATTTTAAAATCGGGCTATAATTATTTTAAGTAAAATTAAAAATTTATTATACATATGTATATTTATATCACTCTTTTACTTCAAAAGTGACACAACTTAGAAACTATGATTTTCGAATTATTACCAGTAATTAATATTACTCTATCAATTATTAAAAATAAAGTAACTTAATCTTATTAAACAATCGTCAAAATTATCATAAAAAAGAAGAAATTTTTTAAAGATTGTGAAATGCAAATGAAAAAATTGGTTTTGATCACATTAAGGATGCATTATTTTTGCCGATGTTATTTGATTGGTCGATAATTTTCTGACAAGTTGAAAAATAGTTCTTCCCATTTTTTGGAAAATTTAATTTTTTTAGTTGTTTAGATCACTTTTTCAAATAAAGGAACGATATACACTAAAAAAATTTCATATTTGGAAACGGTTTACTCAAATCTTTATTAAAATTTTGTGTTGCATTTTTTTAACTTATTTAAGTGTTAATTTAACATAATGGGATTATGTTATTTAAATAGTTTATGTTAAATTAAAATATAATATTTTTTGTCAAAATAACATAATTTATGAATAAATACAGAAATAACATAAAAATAATGTGTTTTAAAAAGTAAATTCGAAGATGAATAAGTGAAATATACAGTATGTCAATTTAACATATCATATAAATGTTGTATTGGAAAAAAATACTTTCACAGTTTATAAACTGTGTCAGTATTATCTTTTTTATATTTATTTTTTTATTATTTGTGTATATTATTGTGTATTATTTGTATTCTAATTCTAATCATCTATACAATTCTATATTCATCTTGTGTTAAATTAACAGAAATTTTCCAACAGTGTACGTTCATTGAGAAAAAAATTGTTTATGACTAAATTAATTTAATTGTTTTTATTTCTTCCGTTGGGAAATCTATGATATTTAAGTCAAATGTAATATATTTAACTTAAATACATACACTTTTCATCGGGAGAAATAAAAATGAATTAAATTAATTTAGTTAAATGAACACTTTTGTTCTCAGTATTATAATTCAATAATTTATAACAAAACTGTTACAATAAAATAACTCACATTAATTCACAAATAATTCACAACAAAATCGCAAAATAAAATTAGAAAACCAAAAATCTCAGGCACACAGATTACAGGAACATCTCAGGTTTTAATAGAAAGAGATATCTTGTCAGTTATTGCGATGTTCGTGCAGAATCTACCGACATCAAGGAAGAACCCGGGTCACCTTCGACTTCATTTTTAAGCGACTCGCGCACGTTTGCAGGCTTTACACGCGCGGTTGAGGCACAAAAGCCAATGCGTCGTCACGTCCGAATAATTCTTCCACGAAGAGAACCATTCGGCGAAGTGAAATATTTCCACGATGGAATTTATTGCCGTACACTAACCGAAAGGTTTGGTCCTTAATTGTAGAGGTTCCTAGGGAATCTATCGCATTTTTGCTAGAGAAGAGGCCATGCGAGTCAAGAATGATCTACCTACGCTCTTCTATCTGTCTCTCTTTTCCTCGCCTGGCCTGCTTATCATCTCGTGGCTGGTATTGGCTCGATATCGAATGAATGCCTGGCTTTATGATCCGATCGCGCGACCGATAACGGACCACGTATGCACACTCGTTGATTATATATTCGCGATGCATGCGCATCGCGGAACGTAAAAAGCGTTACCGGTTCCATTGTTGGATAATCGAAATCTCACTCCGTTCCTTAAATGACAAAAAATTTTAAGACACTTAAACTTGAAAGTTTAATCTTAAACAAAGATTGTTTAGTCAAGATTATTGCTAGAATTAAAATTGAAAATAAAATTGATATTTATTCCTTAAAATTGAAATAAAAATGTTGATTTAAGGGTTACACGTATTTTTTAATAAAATGAAAAAATTATAGATTTTTATATTATATTTGAAACCATACCTACAAAAAGTTTAGCAGAGATTTAGAATCTGGACCAAAAAAATAATTAAAAAAATAATTAAAATAAATTGAGGAAAGTTTTATTTAAAACATAAAATTTTATTATTAAACATAAACATTGAATTGTTTCCTATATAATATTTATTTTTAATAACGAAAAGTATACATTTTCAATTTCAGTCTTTTTGCTGACTATACATTTGATTCTTAATAAAAATCTGGGAGAAAAATTTTCAAGAAGTTTTCCGAAATAAAGGAAAATTTTAAGAAATGTTTCTTCACACGCAGAAAACAATATTGAATATAGTCAATATGGGTGTTAAAATCATTGCTTTTAACTCTTATCATTTTAATCTCATTACCATTGCTTTAATTATGACATATTATCTTTTAATCGTATTTTTCTGTTTAATATTCCTTACATCTCTGAAAGGATGTATTGTAATGAGGTACCTTTCATGAGGTGCAAGAACGCAATTTCACTTAAGTGAATCTTCGATGCAGAAGAATGTGGGAAAAGGAAAGAGACCAAAGTGAAGTGGGCCTCAAGGCCCAGCTGTGGGACTTGATATCGACGAATTATCGCGAAGGACGCCTCATGCGCCGTGCGTGACTTTGTTCTTGATAAAATTATCCTCGCGCCTGGTAACGAAGTGACTCGCGCGTTAACAACTTGCCAGCTGATTGCGAATTATGAGCTTGAGTCGTCCCCGTCATTTTTACCTTCTTATACAACGTGCAACGTGCTTATCGTTAGATTTTTTAAATAAACCTCAATATTCGCAACAATCCTAATGAGAGCTTTACGCGATGTTATATAAGTATTAATTTAATTATAAATATCAGATTATTCCTTGACTCCATGACATTTAACTGTATCAATAATAATTAATTCGTGACATCGTCAAATTTATATAAAGCAAATTCAATTTACAGCTTTAATTAAATTTTTTATGTAGCATTTAATTTTATTTAACGTTTCTCGCTTGATTTTTATTTATTGCTTATTTAATGATTTTTTTTTTTATTTACGCAAGCGAGACAATAGACGGTTTTGATTCTATTGTAAAGTGGCAGTTTTTGCGTAGATTTCATGAAAAAAGATAACTCTGATTCGAGTTCACATATCTTCACTCTTGAACAATTTCTTTCGTTGCCACTTCCCATTTATCGCTCTTGACTCGATTCCGCTCAGCTCGTTTCGGCTTTACTCCACCCCGCTTTCCTCGGGAAATCATCCGTGTATCTCTTCCGCGTCAGTTAGGATAACGCGCGACGTCCTAGAAGTCGATAGATGTTGGATAAGGAGCTGGTCTACGTCAGTGCGCAGCGCCCGCGACACGAAATTAATATTCGCAATTCAACTTGAACATCTTCTCACGAATCGAAATCATAAGTATAGTACAAACAGACGCGAAAACTTATCCTTCATTTAATTGAATTTCATCGAAGCGAATCTTGTTGAATATTTATGGATCAACTAGCGAAAAATTTCATTGTGAAAAAATTAGTGATAATTTTAAAAGATTAGTCAGATCAGGAAAGGATTATTTTAGAGAAAATTTTTCAGATTACTTTAAGTTTTGTAATCACATGTTTCTTGTATGACATTCCTCTAATAAGAATTTTTCCACGTCTGAATTCATAGAATGTTAATTAATCGCAATATGGAATCTTTAAGAGAATCAATATTTTGATTGTGAATTCTGATAGATAAATTTAAATAAATAAAATACAATCCGACTTCTATATGATGATGAAAAATTAAAGCTTTGTATATCAGAAGTTTTTTTAATTTTTACATAGTCTGGAACAATAAAAAATTTGCTGCGTTTTTAAAAGACTATTGTTGAAAGAGTTAAAATGCCACGTTTTAAATTAATATTATCGATAGATGCTTGTTTATCAATGTAGATTAATTTTAATCTCAGTTCATCTTTTTCTAATTTTTAGAATTAGGAAAAAATAAAAAGTAAGTTAACTCATTAATTGTAAGTTGAACATTATTTCAAAAAGAGACTCAGTCAGAACATTTTATATGATTTATACTTTTATTTATAGTTAATACAAATTGTATTTTATTCACGCGTCTCTCAAGTAACAATACTTTATTTATATTTATTATTTTCCTCTTAATGTTTTAATATTATGAGTCATATACATAAATATATAATTTATTAAGAAATATTTTTATCTCGCGATTAGATACGAGAGAATATTGCTCTTTAATATAATATTCACCTCGTACATTTATTTCTCAAACTAAGCGGCGTCACAGCAGTCGATGTCCAACAGATAAGAACGGGACAGTCCGGAGAGATCAGCGCGCAGCATCCGCGCGCCAAACTGAATATCCCGCCGTCCATTTTTCCGCGCGTGTCGCGTCACATTCTCTCTTCCTCCTCCTAGCACGACGACGGCGAAGAAAGAAGTGAAGCAAACCCGCGAGGGTCGACGAGAAGAGGACAGGGGGGGGGGGAAGATAGAAGGAGGGCGGGGGTGAGGAGCACAGGCGGTGGCTATCGGAAACCCCACGGCCCCACGACCAATGCCACGGCGCCTTTATCGTTTTACAACAGAAAGGCGCACATCAGTCAACCGGTATCTCCTCACGCTTGATTTCCCGTAGCCACCCCCTCGTACTCACCCGCCTCCCCTTCCTCTTTCCACCTCGCAACCGCAATCCCTACGGCGGCCCTTCTTTCACTCCCTTGCCGCATCTCTTTCTCTCGCATTCCGGCTCCGAGGTTCCGCGTCCTCCGCTTTCCTTCTTCCGACCTTCCACCCCTTCTCTGCGACCATCGCCACCCTTCTTCGTTGCGGTCGGTCGGCAAAGGGGGGGGGGTGCGGGCGGCCGACCGGGGGTGGGCGGCAGATAGCGGGACGACGTAGCGCGCGGTAGTTATGAAAACATATGAAATATATTCAATCTGGGCCGACGCGATAACACCGCTGGTCGACCGCGGCGGACAACCCCCGACCAACCCCCGCGGATACACGGACAGGTGTATGTGTGTACACATGTGTGTCTGTACGAGGTGTGGCACGTCGTCGTCCTGAAGATTGCGCGCTCGCTCTTTCGACGGATGCTGCTGCCGAGGGGGTTATCAAGATGGCGGAGGGTCCGGGGGATGAATGCGTCGCTCGAATCTGGACAGCGTCCCTGGAATTTCATTTGGACGCTTGCTGGGTGGTACCATGAATTCTGTTAATTATTACACTGAAAAGAGTCTGATTGAATTAATTGAAATTAATATTGAAATTAAGATTGAAAATGAATAAATCAGAATTTTTTATTTAATTTATTATAATTCTTAGTTGAGATGAATTTTTAATAGGATTTTTCTGTTGTTCATTTTCAATCAGAATCTAGAAATCTAGAAACTAGAAATTTTTCTTGAGTAGGATTATGAAGACAGGAACACCGCATTGAAAATGACTCGAAAGAAAAAAATTTTTGTTTGAAGAATTGTTTAGTATTTTTTGCTCGAGCCAGTGAAAAATCTTAATAGGAAATAAAATAGTAACTTTTTTCTTGTGACGTAGAGATATTCTTCATTCTTCGAATTTTCATTATCAATTGATGTCTGGCAATTATTTTGCCTAATCTACTTCCTTGTTTTGCTTTAGATTTAGATGATTCATCTGAATGAATCACTAGCCGCGTGAATTGCTAATAAACGTGCACTCGTCATTTTTCTACGTAAGATTGCGGTAAGATAAAGTAAATTTAATTTTAATCTTTCCGAGCTAACGTCATATTCTGTAACACAATTGATGATGCTAGATCTATGAAATCTATTCAATGTTAGCTAAAAGACATTAATTAATTCTTATTAATCAAAATGACATAATTTGTATAAGAAGGACTGCATACTAATTGTAAGTTTATTTTAAAAAGAGTAATTAAATTTGCAAATGTGATATGAGGAAAATGAATCGATGACATTAACTTGATTTTGTGTAAAGCGACATTACTACAAATATTACAATAATATAAGAATTAAGAACTTATTCCAAGTTAATTTAAATATAGTATAATTTTTACGTTAACAATTTTTCACGGAGAAAGTTTTTGTGTGAATTATTTTTATTTATCAGAATATATTTGTTAGCCAAATCATTACATAAAAGAGTCCAGTAAACCCACGTCAGTTCCGGGGGAGAATATTGAAATGAGTAATTTTTTTTTAAGAGAAATTAAGAATGGAAGCTTTCTAATAAAGAAACTTAAAGAGGATCTTATTTTATAAAGACTTTTATTCCTAAATTCAATTCTGTATCTAAAAATTCTAAAATTCTAATTTTAAAAAAGCAATTGGATTGAAACTCGGTTTTAAAAGATTTTTGGCTGAATTTAGTGTAGCCTAAAAATGTCGAATTTCAGAAGATAATAATCTTTGATAAAAGAAGATATCTAGTATTACATAACAAGGCTCATAGTTAAAATTTGGAAATCAGTAATAATTATTTGCGCAACACTGATGAACTTTAAAAAAATAGCGAAACTACAAACTTGATGTATTCTTCGCAGTTAAACATTTCCTAAAATTAAATTTTATGTATGATAATCAGATACTTTTTAAAAAATTTTGTTCGCTATATTGAATCACTAGTTTTATTATTAGCCTTTGTTTGTATCTCAATTAGAATAATAATAGATTTAATAAAAATTCAGTTTTTTTTCTATTTCAATCTATTTTCAATCAGAATCCCAATTAATGCAACGAGACTCTTTTTCGCATGCATTATTCACTTATAGGTTACATAAAGATCGAGATAAATATTGAGATAAACAGTCAGCTCAGTAAATCACAAGCTGTCGAAAGCGGTTAGAAAGCTCTGTACATACGCTCTGTCTCCTCAATCTCTCCACTCTCCTTCTTCGCCCTCGTTTCATTCATCTCAGCCGATCACGAAAACTATCGCGAATTCGAGACTTTGGCTACGAATTCGCTGTCGCCTTCGAGTCGGCGAAAACGACGAAGCTGGCAAACAACGAGTCACCTCTCGCCCTCTCGGCACGTACAAACCAAACACATACACCCACACCCCACACGCACACGCACACACACACACACGCACACACACACACACATACCGAAACACCACACGGAGAACACGCTCCATGTAATGGGGTGGGTCGCGGCAGCGACGGCGGGGGAGGAAGGGGAGGGGGAGTTTGTTATCGTTATCGCGCGACGTGGCCGCGCGGCGATCGCGATAACGCCTCGCCGCCGCTCTTATCGGCGCGCCGGTTTGCTTGCTTCGACCCCGTACCTACCTACCTACCTACCTACCTACCTACCTACCTACCTACCTACCTACCTACCTACGTAACCCACGTTCGTATTCGCCGACGCCACCGACGCCGCGTCCATTCCGGCACGCTCTCCACCTCGTCCAACCGGCTCGTATTTTTGCGCCACTTCGCGACACTCGCTCTGTCTCTCGCGAAATCGAAAAACTGTATGCGGAAGGAGATAACGGTACGTAAGCGACCGATTATGTGATAACGGTGCGACTAATAATAACGTAATAGTATTAATTATAATAATGAGACCTATCGGGCCTATCCTGAGTGCTATCGGAATATATTTTTGTATATTTTCTTTTTGCGATAACATAAACACTGAAAAAACTGTTCTGATTAAACCAGCAAAAAGTTCAGAATGCCATTTTAGTTAGAGGCCAAAAATTTCTAATTATGAATTATGTATACTAGAACATATGAGTGGCCTTTTACTTTTTTAAATAGTAATAATTTAGGAAATGTTTTATGACATTATTTTTCATAATTTTGGACTTGAAAAATTAAAAAAATAAAACTAATAACCAAGTTTTAGTGGATCTCAAGAATCAGACATATTTGATTTCACAAAATGTTATTCTTAAGTTGGGCCTTTTTGTGAGTTTAATCAAAATATTTTTAATCAAAATATTTTTCTTAGTGTTTTTCTTTAAGAAAAGGCTAAACTCGTAGGACATAATGATAATAAGAATAAAACTTCATTCTTCGATTGACTTATCAAACAAAAAATCCATCTCGCAAAAGCATCTTAGAATCGAAGAGGTATTTGCTTGATATTTAGCATTAAGAAGATAATTATTTTCCTTTCTCTCCAGAGAAAAAAATATTCTGATTAACTTCAGAACAACAGAAGAAAAATCGAACTTATTAGAATGGCATTCTAATAAGAAATTCTAATAAGAAATTCTTCTTTGATTTTTTACTAAAATTTCTGTTGAACGCTTTTGGATAATCAAGTCATTTTTCTCAGTGAAAGAAAATCATATTTTTTTCATGCTAAATCCTGGTTGAAGAATAAAATTTCATTTTCAGTATAATTCTGCGAGTTTAATTTTCTTTAAAGCAATATTTGAGAGTTGTACACAGAGAAAAATATTTTGGTTATATCAACAAGAAGTATAAACAAAAAAATGCATTCTAGTCGTATTTAATCAAAATTCTGATTATTGTCTAATTAAATTTCTGATTACCTAGACTAGAATGTTTGATAGATTTAGTTATAATAGGGTGTGTGTTTGCTACTTGAAAAACTTAGAATTTTTGAGATTTTTTTTTAATCTTTGAAAATCGGAAGATTTTAATGGAATTTTACTCGTGGAAACTTTTGGAATTTTACTTTTAAATTGAATTTCTGTCTTTATCTGAAAACAATATTTTTTTTATCAGTTTTCTTTAATAATACAAAATGTCGACAATTAGTTAACAATAAATATGCATATATATCCGCGTATATATTCATTTGCAATCTGCATTCGTATGTCCTGCGAGCTTTTGTAAAAAAAAATCAAAGTGTGACAATAGAAGATAATACAAAACACAACAAAACAAAATAACTTGATACTATATATAGTAAGTCTTTTTTCTATACTTTTTTCTATCCTATAGATTTTGCAGCTGTAATTGTAGAAAATGATAGACATAATTTCGTGGAATCCCTTTCTTCTGCTAATTAATAATACATAATTTGCGTTATTTGCATTCCAATTTTCTCATAGTTGCATTAAAAAATTCTTTAATTTTACTTGGAATTTTAAATAAAAATACCAGAAAAATCTGAATATTTTGCACGAATTTTTGTGGGAATTTTTTTACAAGGTTTTTTTAAACATTCTTAAGTATCTAATTTGTACTTCATCATGCATTTGTACAATTTATGCAACTATATTTTTTTGCCATGTAGTGTTATAAATGCTTATAATGTAACAAATGCTGATAATATAAGAACAGAAATAATGTACATAATATAATAAAACACTAAATGCATGCGAAACGAATATCACACATGCAAATTATTTATTCAGTAATTCAATCTACATAGTTGAATTGTACAATTTATGCAACTATATTTTTTTGCCATGTAGTGTTATAAATGCTTATAATGTAACAAATGCTGATAATATAAGAACAGAAATAATGTACATAATATAATAAAACACTAAATGCATGCGAAACGAATATCACACATGCAAATTATTTATTCAGTAATTCAATCTACATAGTTGAATTGTACAGGATATGATATTGAATGTATAATTAAAGTGCTGCATTACCGTTACTAATAAGTGGTAATTTTATATTTATGATAATTTAATCATAAATACGCGATCAATCCTGAATTTGCAATTCCGAAAGCAGAAGATTGGCGCCAAAAATTCTCTATTTTGCGAATAGCAAACTCGACAGGTGCACGTTGAGCGGGAGAAGAGGAGGGTTGATCGACGGGCGACCCGCTGGCGTAATGGAGTGGTAGAATCCTATAAACCTACGTCCACTGAAGGATGCGGGGCACGCGACTGTCGCTTCATTGACCCGCGTTAGTTTTCCAACCCCTACTTCCGCCGCTCGTTTCGGCATGCTCCTCTAATCTCCCCTCTTCGTCCCGACGAGTCGACCCTTCGGTTGGCCGTTCGCCACCGGGTACGAGGAGCCACCGGGATCGCTTTTATATGCCTGCCCCTTCTCCCTTCTGTGTGTCTTGGCACGTAACACGCTAGCCTCCACCTGACACTCCGCTGCAGAGGGTGACTGGCAACTTCATTCGACGAAATTAACCCTTCGCGCCCTCGGTAGCGTGAATTGCGACTGTATTAGAGTCTGGATGCGAACCTGAGCGTTTTGCATCTTTCTCTCCTTGAATATTTTATCAAAGAATTTCAGTTTTTTTTTTAATATACCTTGTTATTAATTTAATTAATTTTATTAATTAAATGAAATATAAATAATATACATTTATGAATACATTCATTTTACTTTATTTTCTTTTTATCAGATTCAATTATAGTCCTTGAGCGAGAATAAACATTAAGTATTGTCCTCAAATATGCAGTCTACTTATTATAATGATTTGACGATTGATATCTGTATATAATTATCTTCTATCTTTTCTCAAAACGCAATTGTATATATTTTACATAGAATCGAATCACTTAATAATATATTCCATTAGATTATAACAGAATTTTCTTTTTATCAGATTCGATTATGAAAAAATTCGATTTTGAAAAAATATATTGTATTAAATATCTTCCTCCAATGTGTCTGTGTAACAAAATACTTTTACATTTTAACTATACAATATAATGACTTGGTAATGTTATGTCTATTAATATAATTTACAATTATCTTCTGTTTTCTCAAAATACAATTATATACATAAATATTTTCTATAAAATAGAATCTTTTAAGAAAAATATATATTCCGTTAGATATAATTTTAATTGTAGATTTCAACATTTAGTATCACCCGAGTAACAAAAACTTTTATCATTCGCAGAGTATAATATAATACTGTTGAAGCAACGCAAATATCATTGTCGATTTAATTATGCAATGGGTTTTTTTTAATTGGGTGCGATCGCGTAACTTCCTGATTGAGAGGCAAAGATCGATAACGACAGCA
>NW_017259240.1:2413729-2425412 GCF_001594045.1 Atta colombica | reverse complement strand
AGAGAGAGAGAGAGAGAGAGAGAGAGAGAGAGAGAGAGAGAGAGAGAGAGAGAGAGAGAGAGACTAGGCGCAGCATGTCACATTGCATGCACTTCCGTTCATCGATCGTGGTGATAACAACGACTGCGCGATAACCGGCGTACGCCGTGCAAGATATTGATCTCTGATCGATCACGCGCGATAACGCTTCGCTCGCGGGATAATCGCGCGGAATGTCGCGATAATAAACACGAACATCGCGTTACCGTTACCTCTCTGTCATTTTTCTTTCTGCCATTCTCTTTATTCTTGCATCCTTTTTATATCTTTTTCTTTTTTTTTTCCTTTTTTTCTTCGCTCTCTCATGTTTTTGCTTTTATTTATTTCATTTCCTTTTATATGTACTGCCTTCTTTTATGTTTCTCTTAATCTTCTTTTTTTCTCTTATTTTTCTTCTTTACAGTTCTTTCTTCTCTTATATTTCTATTATCATTAATTTTATTATTTTAAATTTAATTTACTAAAAATCTCAAAGGATTTAAAATTTTTTATTTTATTATTAGGATATATTATTTTATAATTTTGTTTGCTATATATATATAGTATATTTTTTTTTATTTAAATTTATTTTTATAATTAACTTTATTTGTAAGTTGTTAAACTTGTATTTTAATTGATTATATATCTTTGTAAGAAATTTTTTATTTTTGTACCTATTATTTTCCTCATTCTGTTGTTCGCACTTTCTGTGATCCT
The DNA here is from genome assembly GCF_001594045.1 of Atta colombica. Lineage (NCBI taxonomy): Eukaryota > Metazoa > Arthropoda > Insecta > Hymenoptera > Formicidae > Atta > Atta colombica. The sequence continues at coordinate 2,424,677 of NW_017259240.1, read as the reverse complement.
CTTTATTTTCTTTCTCTTTTATCTTTCTTTCTTTACACCTAATCTCTTTTCTCTTATTATTACATTATTAATTTTTTTATATCACGTTACTACTTTTATTTATGTAATGTAAAAAAGTAATCTTTTTAATGTAAATTTAATTTTTTAATTTTGATGTAGATCGAAGATTTTTATTTCATTCTATTATTATGCTGTATTATTTTATAAAAATTTGTTTTTAATACTATTTCATTTGGAGCAGATTTACAGCAGATTTATTTTATTGTCACTTGTAAGTTATTATTTGTAATTGATTACATTGATTATACCTTTTTAGAAATACAGTAAATATTTTTCTGTACCTTTTCATTTTTTTTTTATCCTGCCCGATCGAGATATGAAAAGTTCACTCTACGATGATACGATCTCGCGCTTGGTCATCGAAGCAGATCGATTAATTGGGAACGATCGCGATCGCATGCTTCGTCTAAAATGCAATCTGAGTGTGTTTACTGTAAAATAACAGTATGAACGAAGTGCAGCGAATACGTTGAATTTCCGACAATACATAATTCAATTATAGTTACACTAGAAAAATAATCGAGTTGCATTAATTGGAATCTGATTGAACATAGACAAATCAGAATATTTTTTTGACCGAATAGTTCCTATAATAATTCTAATTGAAATGACCAGAATTATGATTGATCAGAATCTTTTAGTCTATTTTTAACTAAACATTTTTCTCAATGCAGGATATATCTTTTAGAGGATAATAAGTATCTTTGTTTAATCATTTAGCATCTCCATTTAATCACACACATTAAGTCGCGTATATGGAAAGAACAATTTTGTTGAAGTATCTAAAAATTTAACTATGTAGATATAGATTTGAAAGATTTTTGTTGGACTTGACAATAGTTACCTATTTAGAAATCTCAGGCATGATGAACAATCATGCAAAAAGTTAACATTCTAACATTCTAATCAGTTTGAGCATCCCAAAGATCGCATGGACTGCGTCATACATATATAAAATTAGTCGACAAAAATGAGAGAGATAGAACGCGAAGGCGACCAGACTCTATCTCTTTCTATTTAATCAATCGTGATAGCTTAGAAAAAGAAAGAGATTAATCGTCTTCATGCTCCCTTTCTCTCATTTTTGTTGCTCACATTTGATATACTATTTAGATACGAATGGCGCAATTCATGTTCTACACTGAATGAGAGAAAAATGTCGTATGTGCAGTATTGCGAAATAAATGTTACGACGTTCTCTTTCATTTATTTAATTAATGATTATGCAAAAATTTGATTGTAATGACGAAATATACATTTCTATAAAATCTATCTAATTAATTGTAAAAAATAAAATAAATAGCTCATTTGCTAGGAATAAGATTTTATCCCGTATTCAAATAAAGATTTATTTTAGTAAAATAAATATATTTTTTACAAATAAATTTTTAAGTATCTTTTTCTCAGTTTATGTCTTTGGAATATTCTACATTCTACATTTTGATACTCCAACAAAATTATGTTTAGATATTTGTATCCAACTAAATTTTTAGATACGTCAACAAATCCTTTCCATGTACTTATCGACCTAGTCTTTTTCTTTACTGATATCTTGTGTCTCGCAGGGAGGGAAGAAATATATCTTTCTGCCATCGTCCCATCGGGTGTAAATTACCAGTCATGCGGGCGTGTTCGCACTCGCGAGACCGCGCGTGCGATAGCGATCTCGTGAGATCAGTCGTGCACGCGCATCGCGATCGGAAGATCGCAAAGTCGTCGAGAAACCGACGAGAGACAAGGAGGAGAGTGCCTCCGCTCGACCGGGAACTCCATCCTCGTCCTTGGCGTCGCGCCGGTTGCGATCGGGTTTCATCATGATTCTCGCGCCAACGAAAAATTCTGCGACGATGTCGATGCACTCAGCCTGACGAGATCCTTATAGATATGAAAATATTTCGTATACGATACGGTCTTACATAATTAATTCGTCATGAATTTGTCAAGGAAAAGTTGATAAGTTAGTCGTGGAATTTATGTCATTACAATTAAGATTGCGAGGTGTTTAGATCTGAATGTATAATAATTATTATTTTTCTAGTTATTATTATATTTGCATAAATATAGTTTATCATTAATAACATAATTCTCTATTTTCGGATGTTTAATCTTTGAATATATAATATATATATAATCTTTCTCAATCTTTTAAAGATGAGGAGATAAGAATAAATACAGAATGCGTATAAAACGAGATCAGGAAAAATAAATGAAAGAAAATAAATGAAGTTATATTGTATTTATAATAAAATTGCAGAAATAAATGTTTTCATTTATAATTTTTTTATTTACGATTAAAGGATATGTTTGATAAGCTCAATTTATCAGAAATAGATGTTGATAGTTAGAGAAGCAAGTTACAGATTTTATAGGATTCTGAGAATTTGAATACAAATCTCTCCTCTCTCTTTCTCTTAATCTATATTTGTTTTCTCCTTCTTCTTTTATTTTTTTCTCTCGTGACGCAGAAAGTTTATCGCCTCGAAAAACCGAAGTTCACGTAGAGCGATGCCTCGATCGATAGTGGGATATCGAATGATTTTTTTCCTCTTACTCGGTTCCTTATCACGGCGAATGCAACTCCAGTCGGTCCAGAGTCTCGAAAACACGTCGCTGCGATTAAATGCGGAAACGAGACGATAAGCGCTGCATCGAGGTGCATTCGACGAAGATGCGGCTAATCGCTAGAAATTATCAATTATTAATTGCAAAACTCGCCATAATAAAGCAATTAATTCAAAGGACAAATTGAAACCGCACGATTATATAAAATTAAAAAATAAAAGATAGATAATATCATAAAGAGAAAAGAATCCATAACGCATAAACAAAATTAAAAAAAAAAAACAATTAATAAAATGAAACGCGAGAGATAAATTTTAATCGGGCGAAGAGGAAGATTCAAAACTGATTGAGAAAGAGAGACTTTTATGGGCCGAAAATTTCATCTTCACCGACGCTGATGACTCGAGATAGCGATTTTTGATCACGGTGATATTTTTAACGAGTGATAGCCGCGACTCGTAAGAAGACTAAATAATGAATAGCACGTTCTCTGGAGAATGCTGGTCGCAGAACAGATAAACACTCGAGATGTGAAAGAGGGCCCTGGGTCAGATGAGATTACTGGCGTATCACTCGGCGGCCGCGGCTTATCGCCGTCGTGATAACATTTGGACGCCCCCAGATCACTCGATAACCACATTATCGACATCGGCCTCGTCCATCGGTCATCACAGTCGCGTAGCTTCATCATGGAAAAAGACTGGATGCAGGCCTTCTCCTTCAGTCGTTATTCGTATCTCTCGCATTTCTCGCCAAATTCCAGATAAAGTCCATACGAGATTATCAGACAACGAAGGAGATTGCAGGAGATAAATTAGTTGAAATAATGATAATATTAAGGCCGGTAAAATTAAACGAAATTGCAAAAATTTAGATGTGAAAGTTGATTGTTAGAAAAGGTTGAAATTAAAGGTAATTAATCACAAAATAAAATCGATTTGAAACCCGTTGTTCTGGATCATGTGAGGATGGAATTGCCGGTATCGGCGCGGTTTTTCTCTCAATTAAAGATATATATATCCAGCAATTCCTCGACTTTCGATCGAGAAACGTGCACAAACATTCGCTTTCTCCTGGCGACCGATCGATCGATCGTTTGGTGCCGATTCGCAGGTATTTCTCTCTCAAAGTAAAGTGAAGGAAGAGGGGGTGCGTACAGACCAAGATGGCATTATGCATTTAAGAGAAACTAATTTGTTCTCTTCTTGGTCAACCTTTGAATGCAAAACACTTTCTTTTTTGATCTTTTAATTAGAAATCATTATTTCGGCGGTTATTATCTAATTAGAAATCATTATTTCGGCGGTTATTATCGATTCAATTCTTATTTTTCAAATTAACATTATGTTTCTCGTGTAAAAGAAAAGATTCTCAAAATTTTAGCTCTTCCACTAATTGTGTTTTTCGGAAAACACAATAGATGTAGTAAGATGCAAGTCGAGAAATAAATAAGATATTGGTAGCCAATCATAGTCGAAATAAGAATAATAATCTATGATTGGTTAGTTTCTTACAGCTTTGAAAATTACTATTTTGGAACATGTATTAATGAAATATTTCGTTCTTCAGCATTATTGACTTGGTCTTTTTAGTGGATAATAAATATTGACACTTCTAGTATTGAATAAAGAAAAAAAATGAAATCGGGACGATAATAAAGTATAGATACATGAAGTATCTATATGTAAAGTATCTAAAAAAGAGGTGAGAACGAGGCTAGAGAACAAATTAAATTTACTTCGAGTTAACGTGCCAAAAGTAATGCAAGAAGAAGAACGAGGGAGAGAAGGGGCGCACAGAGAGTCAGTTTTCTTAGTCGGATCTTCCTGGCAGGAAGAAGATCCGGTCCCGCGCACCGAAAACTGGTTCGTGCGGCATCAGATTGCGAAGATAACCGTACAGTTTTATATGCCGAGCCTGGCGCGGATGGTATCGGATGGTCCCATCGGATACAGCCGGATGACTTTCCTGCAGATTCTTTCTTTCCCATGGATTTCCGATACACTCCGTGGCCGCCGCCAGCGCGAGGTTTCAGGGTCGCACCGTGTTGTTTTAAGGAAAATTGATCGATAGATCATTACTTTTGAGCGAATTTGACAGTGCGGTCAGCAATAAATCAGTTGCTGATAAAGATCGGTAACGGCGATGATGAATCGCGAGGAGCGTGATGATCTCAAGCAATTAATTTGGAAGATATGCGGATGTATCAAGATTGATACGTCAAAATTGGAAGGATGGAAATATCAATATGTCAGATTCATCACTGAATAAATATTTTCTGTTGATTTATTTCACGAAATTGTTATTACGAATTGTGTCTTTTCATTTTACTAAAAGTAACAGCCAAGCGAAAAATATTCATTGCATATATATCCATTACAAGTACTTTTTGTAATGGATCATGCTCATTTTTTTTAGATTCTTACAATAACATTTTATATAATTAGTATAGTCACAAAAAATGTTTATTCTAAGAATGAATGGCAAAGTTTTATTTTTATAAGGTACTAATTAATCTTCAATGCGCATTGAGAAAAATTTCTAATTAAAAACAAACAGAAATTCTAATCAGATCAATCAGAATTCTGGTTATTTCAACTAAAACTATAATAGATTCAACTAGAAAATTCTCCATTTTTCAACCGGAATTCCAATTAACAACCAAACTCTTTTTCCAGTATACTGTTTCATAACATAAACGATAACAAATGTCGATTTATACACCAACGAATTTGATTTGCGTCATTATTTTACTTGCGATCTACTACATATCTAATTTATTCTAATATTTTATAATCCAACACTGTAAATAACCTAATCAAGATCGAACGTTTGTCAATACTGTCCTTATAATGTTTTTATTAAAATTGCATTCAGTTAAACATGTCTAACTTATGATGTCATTATCTCATTGATTTTTAATCCGATCCTCCTTTCAATTTTGTAATCTTTAATTTATAATACTAATTTAATTAACAATTAATAATTTTATTTATATTAAATATGGACTGAAGTTTGCTACATCTTTTCCGATTATTGTCGAAACGCAAAATTGTGCCTATACCTTCTTCCCCTTCTTTCCAGCTCGTTGGAAAGTACAACGTCTTGCGTCTCGCTGTACCGTAAAGGGTGTGAGGGTGCGTGTCTCTCGCGAGGGTGGAAGCGGTTGAGGGAAGGGGCACGAAATTATCGCGGACGAGCGTAAACAAGCGGGCGAAATTAACCTTCCAATTTCTGCGGCTTGTTGCTAAATAATCGATCGCCAAACTCCCCGACCGCCTCGCTTTCTGCAACAGGTGCGACTCGTCCAGTCGCGGTTACACGTTGCGAAAGCCCCCCCAGAAACTTCTCGTTACGCTCTGTTATTCAATACGTTTTTCGCAAATGTGATACTTAAGAAAATATGGGACACTTTATTTTTCGAGCCGAAGAATATGATTCTCCTTCGATGATATTAATATTTATTTCTTCGTATTTTTCATTAAATACTATAAATATCGTTATATTTTCAAGGCCATTGATCTGAAAAACCGGGAAAACCGGGAAAAGTCAAAGAAAAATGTAAAAAAGTCTAGAATTTTGAAATTTGCTCACAATTTCCTTAAACTGTTTTTATTCCAGATAATGGAAATTGTTATAATAATTTTTTAATATTATATTTGACGTTTATAGTGAAATACGCACTCAAAAATCGCACTTTAAACGATTTGAATAAAATAATTAAAATTTATATTTTTTTCAGTATTTTTATTTGATCGCCCTTTTTTATAACTGTATTCTTTTTTTCGATATTAATTTATTTTTTGGCTTGAATTTACACCTAAAATTTTAGTATGCCACTAACCTTTTTGTGTTGTTTTTAATAATATAGGCTTTCCTACAATTCTTGACTTTAAATGTGTTAAAATTTACATATTTTATATTGGAAAATCTTCCATTTTCATCTAGAAAATCTGGAAAAGTCAGGGAATTTTAGAATTTATTTTCTGTGGCAACCCTGATTTTATTTTTTATTACAAACTTTATTAAATAATGTTGATTTCTGCAGTAATATTATTTAGTACCTTTTATAATGTTAATAAAATATTTTTCGTGCTTGTAAAATTGTAAATTAAATGGGAACTTTGGATATCTTGAATTTTACGCAGCGATTTTGTTAAAATTAATGTTAATTTGCTCTGAAGTGATCGTGCTATCGTTTTCAGTGTCGCAACGTGTAACGACGACCGATCGTCGACGGATAAGCCACGCCAACTATTTCGAGTTATAGCTCGGCGAGTGAGTTACGAGTCGGTCGCTTGCGGGATTTATTAACCCTTTCTCCGCTAAAGACGCGTATCTGCACGCCCAGCTGGATTCGAGAATCTCACGACACCATATTTATATAATAAAAATTGTTTTAGTAAAGAACATTTTGTATTTGTATTAAAATTGATTCTCAAAATTTTTCACATATATTGAATTTTTTAACATATCCAAGTATTAATTTATTATAACATGATTATGTTATTTGAATATTTTGTATGTTAAATTAATATTCAAACTTTTTTAGTGTTAAAATAACGCAGTTTAAGAGTAAGTTAATAATTAATATAAAAAATAATGTATTTCAGAATTAACATAAATATATCCTGAGATAAATCAATAAAATGTATTAATTTATTACAAATTTTAATTATTAATTATGTTATTAATTGTAGCAGCTATAAATGAGGTTGGAGGACATTGAGTGATCGGCATTTTTCCTTTTTTTCAGACAGAAAGAACTAACTAACTTTAATCTAACTTTTGTCCCAAATCGTGCACAGCGTACACATTCTGTTCCAATTGAGTCGTGCACAATGCTACACTTTGTGCTACACTCCACATATCTACATTTGAAGATATTAAGATGTGTTAAGCAATTGAAAAGCATCCATTACCTCGTTAATAAGATAAAATAAGATTTCCTCACGTTGGAACTTCTTTAAAGAGCTAGTAATATGAAAAATATTACGCAGGTTAAGCGATTTGGTGACCGTGAATTTCTCGCCTAAATCTCGATTGCATCGAGTACTCGCGAATACCAATGAGATTTCCCGGGAACAGTCTCTGATTCTTCGGGAACATCGTCATCGGCGTCATCGATAACGATAACGAGAGCGCGGGTGCCCGCATGCCGCGATGCGACTTCCGATCGGCAGAATAAACAGGCGTAACATAGTTAAAAATAATACTCGCGATATCGTAAATGCGTCGCCATCGTCGATGCTTATCGATGCTCGCCGAGTGATAATTAACGATCCTCTGGGTCAGCATGTATATCAGCCGCGGCGGCGGTGCTTTTATCGCTTCAGACTTCGCTTCGTTCCGCGCGCTATGCTTGATAATCGGTTCCAAAATAACGGTAGAAATAGTCGTGCACTCCAGATGATACGGCGATATTAAACTTTCGATTCATATCCTTCTCTCTTTCTTCTCGCGATTCCGTGAAACGCTTTTAGAGCGTTCATGCGTAGATCGAGATGCAGATTTAACATCGTAACAGAAGCGCATTTTTTGTAATGCTAAAAGAACATACGGATACTTGAAATCAGACATTCAGAGAAAAAGTCATTGTGGTGGCAGCTATAAAAATGATAACTACTCTATAAAACTTTTAGAATGAAATCTGAGTAAGTCATTCAGAGGAGTGAAAGCTCACTCTTAAAGAAAATGGAACCTCTCTTTTCCAAGGCTGGCGCAATTTTCACAATAAGTTTTATATGTAGAATTAATGTACGCAATTGAATAAACTTTTATAATTATTACTATAAAACAGTTTATTCAAACATATGCACACATTAATTCTACATATAAAACTCGTATAGTGACTGTCACTTTATTTTTCTGCATTATAGTTTGTTATTAATTGAAAAAATTTTTTAATTTTTTTACTACATGAAAGAAATGGTTTTGTTAAAGTATCTAAAACTTTAACTAGATAAAGATCTGAAAATAATTTTTAGACCATTAAAATAATACAGAATGCTCTGGATATCGTATATAAGTATTATCATATATAAGTATTATTTTAATGATTGCTAGAATGTCAAAACTGTTAACAACATTGTTCATTATGCTTGAGCATCCTACATAATTATTTTGATAATTTAACAAAACTATTTTTAGATTTTTATCTCGCTATATTTTTAGTTTTTCAACAAAATTGTTTCTTCCGTGTATAAAAAATTGCTATATTTGAACTTGGCTGTAAATATAATATGATAATTAATCTAAAAAAAAAAAAACATGAAAAATAAGCCTGAAACAAAAAATTATTCCAAGTCATTATACAGTTTAAAAATCTGAAAAATTTCTAAAAATATGCGCTTCATTTAAGTAAAGTTACACACAAAAATGTAACTCTATTTCGATGCGATGTTACATATATTTCGTCCAGGAAATTTTATACTTGTATTACTTAAAATAATTATGAAGTGTGTTGCTTTATTATCGACTCGTGTTAATTAAATTTGTATTTTTTATGTTACAGGTAAGTTTGTAATTGAAGTAGGAACGTAAAGTTTGTCGATAAGGATGGCTTTCGTAATTCGAACTAGTAAGTATTTTTGTCGTTGATTATTAACGGCCAAACTTCATTATTTCACGGCTAGTCGACATCCGCTTTCGATGTCCGATCACCGGAAAGTAATTGCTATTCATTATGCGAGTGGCATAGATAAAAGTGCTAAACAACCTCCTGACGGTGATGGCGACTCTAACGAGCCATCCGTAAACGCGTCGGAAAGGATTAAAGTTATCGCTGAAACGCGAACTTTTAAGGAGAATAGTGGTCTTATCGGAACCTTAAAGAATCAGAGCAAGTAAATAAATAACTTGATTAAATTAGAGACTAGATAAGCATTAAAGTTACAAGATTAACTTGCTGAATTTGCGAATTTAGATCACGTGAGGTACAGGTTTCTTCAATTTCTTTAAAATTATTTTAAGTATAACACAATTATTGTTAATTTTCTTTTGCTTTAATTAAATAAGCCGAAAGATTTATTTCAAATTTGGGACACAAGGATATCCAAATACATATATTTTCTAACATTCTTAATTTTAAAAAATCTGAAATTATATTTTGAATACACATAATATAATTATTGTTTTAAGTATAGTTGCGCATATTATATTTAAAGACAAACATATATATATATATTTTTTTTTTTAATTTTATATATATATATTTTTTTTTTTAAATTATATATGCATAATCCTAAGTAATTTTTAAAATTTTGATATCTTCAGATAAGGAATTAATTGTGTAATACTTTTCCACACTTCTTATAGTAGTGTCTCCTGATTTTTTTTTCTTTATTTTTCTTAATCTCTCCCGGTCATATTATCGTGCAGCGCCTTGTATATCGCTTGCATTTTGCTTTTATCTCCGTAATGTGTGTTCCAACGGGGCTTGCCCCAGAACAATAAACCGATTCCTCTCCTCCCCCTCTCTCTCTCTCTTTCTTTGTTCCTCTTCTCTCTCTTTTGCATCTCTCTCTATCAGCGATACCAAGTCGGTATGCAGTGTAGATTACGATTTGTCGTTAGCCTTGCGATAAACTTTATGTCGCCGATGTCGATTTGCAACGCATTAAAACATCCGCGGCGGGCATTCGCCGATAGTGCGTTGCGAATTTTTGTAGAGTCGCTCGCCGTTGCGATTTTCATTACGATAGCATCCGTGTCATTGATAGACACGTTAATGCACTCACTCGGCGGTGCTCGAATAACAATTTGGCTGTCGCGAGATGTAGATTATTTTGTAGGAAAGATGACAAATGCCTTTTTTGACGAAACGTTAGTAGAAATGATCATCCTTACCGGGTAAATAATAATGAAAAAAATTATATGCGAAGAATAGATCAACCTGCAATGTGCACAAGGTTTAAACAAATCGACAATAAACGTTATAAAATATCTATATTTGGATATATTTTTCTTTAGAGTGATATTTGAGCTGTTTAATATTTCTATTGAAAGAAAAATTTTTGATATCAATACATTTTGTATTTTTATAAAATACATACTGTATTTTTATAATTATCTATCTTTTTTATAATTATCTATAATTACATGTTGTTGTGATTATGATTATTATAAAATATTCTCTTAAAAAATGACTGTAAATTGTGGTTAAATTATAGTAACTATTTTTATGCAGCAATTTTTATTGTAATAATAACTTTAATTATATTCATTTTTTATTATATATCATATATTTGTTGATAGAATGTATATATTATTGTTATTATTATTATTAATTTTATAGCAGTAATACTTAATCATAACTATAATAATT
>NW_017259240.1:2399281-2413629 GCF_001594045.1 Atta colombica | reverse complement strand
TTATTAATATATATTTTTTTCAAATATAAAAATATTAAATAAATATTCTGATTAAAGGGAATTCGAATATCTAAAATGATAAGATTTTGCATCGATAAGAATTATAAGAGAGAAACATTGATTTTAATTTCAAAATCCCAAGTTTATAGTAACTAGTTAACAGTATTTTGTTGTAATTAATTGATTTACTCATCCTGTAGGCTTGTGATATCCAATCGTTCGTAGAGATGAAAAAGATTGTAGGTCACAATTAAACGTGGGATCAGAAGAACTATCCGAGTCTATCATTGTCGCGCGCACTTTACGATACACATATATTATCACAGATACCATGCGCGGTGTAGTTCGCTCGGTAAGTGGCGGGTCCGTTGTGGCTCCCTCCATTGTGCATACACCCGATTGTTTCTATTCAGACACCCGTTAACGTCGCGCACTGGCTGCTAATTGCACCCCGCACGTGTAATAATCGCGCGACCCCGAGAAACATCCTTCGGAGACCTCCGTTTTCTCTCTTGATCCTCGAAACTGAAGGAGCCTCCCGCAAATTCCTTATATAAAGTTAATGAGAAACGGTTCGGACAGTTTAATTCTTGTCATTTGCAAAGAAATAGAAATTTTAAACGCTTTCCGGAAGTAGAATTTTATTATTTGTTTATCAACGTTGCGTTTTATTATTTATTTGGAACAGCAAAGTTAGATTTATCTACTGTACGATAATTGTCTGCATTATTTTGTATGATATTTGAGGTTCTTTTTGCTAATGTATGAATTTTCACGGGTTTTCAATATTCTAAATATTCTGAATATCAATTAAATCAGAGCGGTCCAAGGTCGGTGTTTTTCGACTTGAAATATGTCGGTATTTTGTTGTTGTTTTGTCATCACGTGGTAAAGCTGACGCGAACATTAGGTTCCATGTTTCATCTCATTATTTCTCAAGATAAGCGTCAAAATAAGATACCAGAGCGTATCTCTCCCGAATAGTCAACAATTATTGACTATTCCAACGAGATTCCAACGAGATTACACACGCAGCTGTTTGCTAAAACAAATACTCCATGTAACTTGCAGTGAACATGAAAAAAATGATGTATTAATAGCATTAGCCAACAGCAATCTGATTAAAAATATAATCATTGTTAACTCAACAATATTAATAAAACAAATATGTTATACTCTTGTTTTAACATTTGTTTCATTAATAGATAGTGTTATTAAATAAAGATTATATATAATTAGACTGCTGTTGAATAATACTTTTGATATATCATTTTTTTAGTTATGAGGAATTGAAGTGATGGGGAACAGAAATTGTGAATCATATATTGCTTCGCCATGTTTCAGGGTGAAATCATTTCCTGCATGGAAACAATGGCTTTGCTGAAGTATCTAAAAATTTAGTTATAGATACAGATTTGAAAATAATTATGTTGAAAGTAATTTTCGTAAACCATCAAATTAATTATATAGGACACTCAAGCATAATAATAAAAAAAACTGATGAATAACAGTTCTATACATTAAAAAAAATTATTTTACAGTTCTAGTGAAAAATTATCTAGACACGAAAAAATTATCTAAAATGGATAAATGACTACAACATTGCAATATTGGATATGCTTTGTATCTAATTAATAGAGACGAATTTATATTTTAACTATTTGCCAAATTTATAAGAAAGTTTCTCTGTAACGATCAATTACAATAGATGACTATGATTCATATTTAGCAGTGATTCATATTTGATTACGAGACCTAAAATTTTGTGTATATATCGTTAAAATACTGTGTGTTATGAATTCTACGCGTACAATACATAATTTTCCAAATATAAAAAAATAACGATAATTCTAGCTGGAGCAGCAAAATATTTTTTTGCGTGTAGGTAAGAATTGGACAAATGGAACGCGAGGAAAGCATTTTAGTATCTACAATAAAAATTTAGTACACACATGAAAAGAAGATATTGCTGAAATAAGTATCTAAAAATTTAGATACAGATCTGAAAATAATTATGTTGAACGCACAACTAAAATAATTACGTAGGATATTCAAACTGGTTGTTGAAATATCAAAACTTTTCGCAGCTTTGCTCATCGTGCTTGCATGTCTTATACAATGATTTTTATAATCCGACAAAATCATTTTCAGATCAGTGTCTACCTAAATATACTTTATATACTTCAGCAAAATTATTCTTTCCATGTAATTTGATACTCGGACTGAGTTTCGCATCGCAACAATCTCAACATCTCGCTGATGTCACTAGCTATTTCCACGTCGAGAATGCGAGCATTCGTAGACCGTCTGTTAATAATTAATTCGATAAGCAAGAACTACTTAAGACATGAACTTATTTTGCAGTTAAATATCTTATGTGGCGAATTAATAAATATAATTTGAGCGTGTCGTCATTTTATTATCTCTTACAGAGGGTAATTGTAACAAACACCGTGAGATGCCGAATGCGATTATTAGAACAGATAATTGTTAGTTTGCATGATTAACTAACTTCCGTAAATAACGATTCACGAGAGGGGACGGTTATTTACTGAAACATTATCTTTCCGTCGCGAAATCATTTCCGCTGGTACACAATGCTGCATAAGCGACCAGCCTATTGTGTTTACGAAAGATCATGAGAGTCAAGTCTGGGATTCCAGAGTCAGGCTCACTTACATAAATAACATATGTAAACATTTCACAATATTATATAGTGATTTTATTATTTCAATATTTTATAATGGAAATATATAAAATTGTGCGTTTTTTTTTTACAAAATTAATATTTTTATCTTTAATCGTATAAATATATTTTCATATTAGATGGAAAACCACACAACAATATAGTTTATTTTATAGTTTTTATATAAAATATACATTTTTGTAATGTTATATAACGTAACGGTAATATATCACACATTATATTCTTATGTTCGTACACATTAATAACATAATTTTAAAAAATTATAGGTACGTAATTCATCGACAAATTAATAGGTACTTATAAATATTTCTGTACACTTAATTTCATAAGTAAATTTACTTTAAGATTGCGGAAGTTAATTTGATGATGGTCGCAATTATAATCACTGCTTATTGATGCAATCTCTTCGCATTGCTCTTCCGTCGCGAAGGAGAATGCATATAATGTGCGTATAAAATGCGGCGCGATCGTCGTACTCTGGTGATTAACTAATGATGCGCATTTGCGATGATAATTAATCGTGCTTTCGTAAGTGTTGTGTTCTACTGTACATGTATGTGTAATATATGCGAAAGAAGGAATCTGAAAGGAGGAGGTGGGCTGAAAGGCATCAAGCGACGGCGGAGAACCTTGGGATGAGTAGAATTCATTATTTATACATATATCATCATTTCTCGCTGAATTAATTACTCATAATTTCACACGCGTAAGAATCATTTCTTCGAATGTTGATTTCATGCGTTACTATAATTCAAATCTTATTTATGTTTTATAGCTTAACGCGGTTGAACGTAATTCAACTTTATTGTTTGGATTGAATTTTGGATTGAATTATCTAGCAAGATTTTGGAGTCAAACGAATCTGGAAATTAGAAATTAAAAAAAAAATCGAAGTTTGAAAGGAAATTCTCTAGTCTCACTATACTGAGAAAAATTTCTAGTTTAAAATGGACGAACCAATAAATTTTGATCAATTTAATTAGAATTCTGGTTAGCTCAACTAGAATTATAATATATTTAATCAGAAAGTTTTGATTTGTTCATTTTTGACCAATATTCCAATTAATGCAACCAGACTCCTCCTCCAATATAGCTATAATATTAATAGGTATGGAAAGATGATTTCTATCTATCTCTAAAAATCGTTCTAATGATTCTATATTGGAAACGTACACTATTAGAAATGTTTTTAAATTTCATTAACTTTTAAATTACACAATTTGAATTTAATTTTATGACATTACATTAAATTAAATTTATTTACAACTAAAAAATATATTTGTGTACATGTACATAAAATTTAATGTATTTTTCATGAAAATTTATGAAATTCAATATACTTTTCACAAAATTCTATTAAAAGTATATCAAATTTCGTAAATTTAATTTGTACATGTTCATTACATTTAAGTAATTACTATAACTTAATTTTTAGTTAAATCATTCATTACTTTTAATTTCGTTCATAACCATTCATTTACATGTAAAGGAAGCCCGTGGTTACATTTTCAACAGTGTAAATTAACAGAAAATTTGC
This sequence comes from Atta colombica, assembly GCF_001594045.1. Classification (NCBI taxonomy): domain Eukaryota; kingdom Metazoa; phylum Arthropoda; class Insecta; order Hymenoptera; family Formicidae; genus Atta; species Atta colombica. The sequence goes on along the minus strand of NW_017259240.1, from coordinate 2,409,385 downwards.
AGATATCTTTCTTGAGTAATCGCAAACTCTATGCGATGCTATTGAACTAACTTCGATCGCTTATAACTCAGATTATTGTAGCTCTTTTATTTTCGCATATTTTCAAGACTAACTTTTTTTTTTAAATTTAAATTCAATAATTTTCTAGTGTGATAATTTCAATTAAATCTCCAAACAGTTTGCTAAATAGAGATTTCGACTCTTAATCAATCCCCAGAATACGTTTGTAGAATATGTATGTATATTATATATTGATCCTGGAAATTTTTTTTTTCATGTGTATGTTTTCCGCTGTTTCATTTTGGATTTAAATGTTAAATCGGTGCTGAAACCGAGTAATCTCAAGATCAGAGAGGATCTCGCCGTAGTCCTCCCGCCGGGCGAATTTCACAGTTCGAACTTTCCCCGCGTTCTCTCACGATTCCCGATGCATGATCGGGGCTGCATCGTAGCTGCGCTGCGATGCGGCCGGTCGACGATGCGCCTCGCTCCGGGCTGTGTGCGTTGCGATCCCGTATCTCTCGTTACACTTATGCAACCCGAGATTTATTGCCGATGATTATGCGCGGATGGAAGTACGCGCTGCAGGAGGAGGAGGATGAGGAGGAGGAGATGGGGCCCTCGCCCACGGCTATCAAACGGCCGCTATCGATTGACGTGACCGCGACGTCGTCCTCGATATATCCCTCCTATCGATGCCAAACACGGTGCTCTACCTGCTCGTTGAAGAGAGGATAAGCTTCGTCATTTTTGTGTTCGTCGCTCTCTCTCTCTCTCTCTCTCTCTCTCTCTCTCTCTCTCTCTCTCTCGCTTTCTCTCACCCTCCCCTTCTCTCAATCTTGTGTATGCACTTAACATACCTATATGAAAAGAATGATTTTACTGAAAGATGTAAAATTTTTTGAAAATATTTTTGTTGAATCATTAAAAAAAGAATTATATTGAAAATTAAAAAGATGAGCAATGCTATAAAAAATTTGATACTCCAATAATCACTTTGAGTTTCCAACAAAATTATTTTTTCTACATCCAGTAAAATTTTAAATCTTTCAACAAAATTCTTTTCGTGTACTATTTACTTATCTTTGCTTATTTTGATATGTTCGAATTTTTTTTAGTATTTTTAGTTTTTTGTGTCTTTTTTTCCTGTACTTTACACTAATCAGTAAACTTCAATTAATAGTAAGATAATATCAATGTTGTGATTTTCAACAATATAATTTTATATAACACACGTCTATAATTGAAATTATAACATCTATAGATTGGTGTTTTCTAGAATATTAATTTTTATATTAATTTTATCATTCATCAATTATATTTAGTTATAATGCTTGAGAGGACATTATCCTTAAGCGTTCAACAAATAACAGTTCTATATCTATCTTCAATTAGAGATCGCAAACTACATCAAGAAGCAGAGAAAGAGAGAAATATTCATTCATTCATTCATTAATGAACTTTTTAGTATTTTTTAAAAAAAAAACCATAAATATTTATACGAAAAGATATAATTGAAATATATCCTTATGATATTTAGAAATATGATTACTATTACTAAATAAATAGTTTTGTTACAATTTTACATTTCTATGAACATAATCGGGGACATAATTGCACACATAGAAAAATTTATTAATAAACGTAACGAGCAATATTTAATTACTATCGAATTTTGCGTCGAAAATCGAAATCATAACGATATCATATTAATCAATCAATCGATCAGATTAATCGATCACCGTCGAGCCGATCGATCGGGCAATCGTCTGCGTACGCTAATTACTAATTAACCACTCGCGACTGACTGATTTGAGCGTACTTTGGCTGTCCATACATGACCGGGGTTAATAAGGCCCCCGAGGAGATCGAGTCTCGCTTCGTTTCCTCCACGAATCGGCCTCCCGTTGCTAATTAATATACAGGCCCGTTAAAATTCCGCCGCTTGATGAATACATTCTAATTTCTACGTCTTAGACGCGCTGGCCGGTGCTGAATCTGCCGTAACGATCGGCCGATTTCTCGACCGATAACGCGGTATCGTTAACGAGGATCTCCCTGAGCCCTGCCCCAGGTCCTCTGTCCCCCTGTTCCCCGCTGCCAACCTACTCTATTTATCTCCCCCTCATTTCTTCATCCTGCTCTATCCGCCTTCTTCCTCTTCTTCTCCAGTTCGTACCTCATTGATTGTAAAGTATCGTGTCTTCTACTGTTATCGTTGTTATTATCATTATCGTTAGCTTATTAATTGGGAGATTATTGATGATCTGACTTGTCTCAGCTGAGATCTGTATCGGCTACAATCTTGTTAATGCGTTCTTGTTTTCCTTGAGCTTGTAATCTAAATAAATTCTTCGTTTTTCTTTATGGACTTGCTGTTCTTCCTATTGCACATCCATTATTGTTCCGTCACGTTATTTTAATTATTAAAATTAACTTTTCGCGTCGGAACTGCAGATCTTTCGTGTTCTTGTTTGACGTTGCAATTTACCGTTAACGTTCCTGAAATTTCGCGATCTAAATAAATTTTAATTATTATTTTGCTGCGATATACTATACGCTATAAACTTAAATATGACAGCTTAAGGATGTATTACACGTATTTTTTTAACAAAATGAGAAATTGCAGATTTTTGAAAGTAATATAAAAAGTTGCAGGTAATTTAGAATCTGATAAACAATTATTTCTGCAGTGAAAAATTGATATGTTTTTAAAACATTAACATAATTAAGAAAAAATAAGAAAATTTTTATTTAATATAAAAAATTGTTCAAATATAAATATTAAACTATTTCATATATATATAACTATAATGTTCATTTTTATACGAAAGGTATAAATTTTCAGTTATTTTTTACAAAAATTATAAATCTGATATATTCTTAACATTACTTATCACTATGTAGAGACTTTCTAGTTAAAATCTGGCTAAAGTGAATAAAAAATGATAAAAAGAGACTGATAACTAGACATTCTTTTTTTAAAGCTATCTTTTTTTCTTCTTCTCATTTTCCGAAAACGTATGAAGTTAATAAAAATATACCGAAATATATCGAATATAATCCACTTTGGCCGGACTTTGATTGATGGATTAATCATTTTATTTTTTATCAGAATTATAACAATAACTGCGTTCAGCAGACTGTTTATTTTGCAACTGTTGGAAGTTTTCTATGCGTTGATTGTTATATTATATTTTTAAATTCAAAAGTAAAACATTTGTAAAATAACATCTTGCTGACTGCTATTATTTTTGCAGTTTCAATGTTTCGATACTATTTAATTTAATCAATTTCTGTTTTCACTTTTTATCTTTCATTCTTCCCACCAACTTTTTGCGCTCGTTGTCTGGAACTGTATTTAACTTATCGTGAAACGGAAGACATTTTAGCGCTGAACACAGCGACAATTGTCAGGAACGAGTTGTGCGAATTGGCTTTAACCATCGCTCGGCGCTATCACATGCTTATTTATGCCTCGATCGCTCACTAATCATATCGTTATGTAAATTCGTCGGATTCTCGGGAGCGATTCGCGCCGATACGATGCGATACGACAGCGATACCGGTGCAGTTCTGGCTTGCAGCGTCGTCGGTATCGATCGCGTCGCCTTGCCGATTCGATGCACCCGCGTGTTCCCGATATCACGCTCGTAAATTCGAGAAACGCAGAGAGCATCGCAACTCAATCGATTAAAGCACAGAAGATATTACGTTCGGATTGACAGCTTCGATCGTAACACATATATATATTTTACTATTTTAATTAAAGTCAGGTTATAGCAGTGCTTAGATCGAATTAAGATTTGAATTAAGGCTATTTTGATGTAAGATTGGAATAAATAATAATTAATTCAATTAAAATTGAAGCTGAAAGAGATTGTGTTGAAAGTATTGTAATGAATTTTGATGAAATTTCTAAAAATTTAGGTGATAGAGATCTGGAAATAATATTTGTTGGACCTCAAAATAATTATATAAGCAACTTAAGTATGATGAGCAATGCCGCAAGAAGTTTTGACGTTCTAGCAACCAATTTATCTTCCATAATTATTTTGATAATTCAGCAAAGTTATACTGAAAGAAAAATTTTTGATACTATAATTATATGTTACTATAATTATTACAATTATAATAATAACTATATGTATGGTTGGCAAATGGCTATAATTATAATTATTATTAATGTATAAAAATAATTAAAATTACTATAATTTATAGTAATTAATTTTATAATAATAACGACTATAATTATTATCATTTTCGGTTATCATGTATATGTATTTATTGATAAAACTAGATTAAAAAAGAAGTAAATTTAAAAATATTTATTTGAATAGTTCTAAATAAATATTTATTAAATATATAAATATTTATTTAATACAAAACCTATTAACATTTAACTATTTAAAATTTAACTATCATTTTTCTGTTGTACAGTAAATATTTATTTACTGTAAGTTTAAAGTAATGTTTAAAGTAAATTTTTTTCAATTATTAACATTGCAGCAATAATAGTCATAATTATAGCAACCAGTAATTACAGTGACAAATATCAAAAAATACCAAAAAATTTTTCTCTCAATGTATCTGAGAATCAAACCAAGTTTTTTGATACTCCAGCAAAACTGTTCTTTCCACGTATTAAAATCAAAGTTCTACCGACATTATTTTTATATGAAAAAAAATTTCTTTATTTAAATATGAAATAATCGTTCATGAATTAAACAATTCGCACTTGATGCTAAAGTACAAAGAAAAATTTGTACCTTCTCTCCTCTTCTTCTTGTTAAATTTTGTGTCGCGTGCGAGTATTGCGCATGCATACGTGCACGTGTGTATGTTGAATAATGTAGCCGGGCCTCTATCAGCATAGCCTCGTCGAGAGCAGACTGGGCTGTGCTCGCTCGCAGATACTTGGCTCATTCGCGATAGATCGCCGAAAGATTAGGGATATCCTCGTCCCCGTTCGAGTTTATCGGATCGCCGCTCCGTTCGCCCCGCTCGCCGTATATATATGTACTCTCTCCGTCCGTCTCGATTCGTCCGCTCCTCGTATAGATGTGCGGTCGTCTATTTTCTGGCGATCGGGTGTAATCACCGAATTCGATCCGAGTTGAATTATTACTCATATTTATAGGGGTCGTTATGCTAATTAAGACCACGAATGCGATTATTAATTTTATAATTGTCATGGATATAATAAAAGCAACAATAATAATAATAATAATTTTAATTATGTAGAATATAATATACAGAGTATACTATTTCTATATCAGTCTGGATTTAATTAAAAATAATTAATGCAATAAGTTTCAATAATGTATTTATTTTATTAATTGAAAAAAATTTGCTATATAGGTACTCTTTAGATTCTTTGGAGTGAAATCTCACTTTGAGAAAATGAGAATTAAGTCAGTCTTGAAAAAGAGTAGCTCAGTTTTTCATCTTTAAAAGTGAGATTTCGCTCTTCAATGTGAGATTCATTCTAAAAGTTTTAAAAATTTCACTTTTATGTGTTGTAACACGATTTCCAGAACTCCCTGTATAATCGTAATATTTACAATCGTGATATTTGTGATATTATTACAATGAATATTACAATAAATATTTTCTTTCGATATTTAACTCCGCGCCCAGACTCGCGCGATAATAAATTCCATATATTTTAATATATGCAATGCAGAACAATTACAGGATATTTCGGAGCATAAATATATCGATTGCACGGATGAAACGTTTTAGTCTTGTTCCAACGATACGCCGAGCGCAAATAATATGGATCATCGTACATGTTGCGACGTACTGCAACGATGTTTCGAATTTCCACTCTCTATCAGATATTCTCCTGCCGTCTCGTTCGATAATAAAATCTAGATAGAGCTGACAAAGCCGTGAGGGACCGCTGTTGTTGCTGTTCGGAAAGTCGTCCTTTCGATCGACAGGACAGCAGCAGCAACGGCAGCCAGCAACGGCAGCGGCTCCGCGCGGCGATCTTTCCTATTCGCTCATGTAAGTCGCCGGATGGAGACAGACGTGGCAGTCCGGCCCACTCGCCGCGACGCCATTGTAGCGAGATAAAACAGTGATAGGGAGATCAATGAAGGCGATAGGTGAAGTTATTACCGGATAGAGGGAGAGAGAGAGAGAGAGAGAGAGAGAGAGAGAGAGAGAGAGAGAGAGACGGAAAGTGCGCGAAGGCGCGATACGAAGAGAGAACGAGCTCCCGAGAACTCGTCGCCAGTGGGGAAGGAGACGGCGGGAGAGGAAGCGGTGAGGAACGCCGAGCGAGCGGACCCCCGATAAGCAGAAACAGTTATCAAGAAATGGAAATGACTGATAAAGCGGCCGCGCCACTCGTTTTTAATGTTACATTCAGCCCGCCCTCCGGATTGTACCGGGTGTCCTGCGAGACACGGACGCTCTGAACCTTCGCGATGATGCTCGGCTGGAAAATGTGCCTCTCGTTTTCGCGTCGCTCGGCACTTTTCGTGGACACTTCTCATTCATGATTTTACGTCGCCTCGACGCCTAGGTTTATACCGGGTGTCGATATTCGACGTTCGATCAAATTACCTGCGAATTTTTTTCACTTGTAATCCTCATTTAAATCCTTTTCTAAAGGAAATCTATTTCCTATGAAATTGCCATAAAAATATTTATTTCTAAATTAATTTATTAAAATACTAGGCACTCAGATCCACTTTAACTGAATATAATCTTGTCCGCTTATTTGTGTTAAATTAATTTAAAAGGTTAAATGAAATTTCTCAAAATTATTAAAAAGTTTTCTATTCACGAATCTATAATCAATCGCGTATAATATTAATTGTTGTCGTCAATAATTAATGAATGCAATATTAAAATACAGATTTGTCAAAAGAAAACTTTTAATAAATTTTTTAAACTTTACTTATGTAGCGCCACATAGAATACAGTAGTTACATGTAATTTCGCGAAATCGATCGATTAATCGATGTCAAAGTGATTGGCGACTTTTATATTCCTGGATGTATTTCTCGAACATCCTTTATGTTTGGCGAAGAGTTAATTCAGTAGAAGAGACAGAATTTATATCGAGTCTGTGAGAAAGAAAGAGAAAACGAGATGAGATAGGGTATAAAAGGGTTGAAGGTTTTTAGCTTCGACAGTATGGCGGCAGCTTCGGTATCGGCAGCGCGATCGAAACGTCACCGCTGTTTCTGGTTAAGCGCATTCGCGCGTTTATCGCCAGCACATCGCCAGACATTATGCTAATCGCTTATCGATCGTCAATATTTATGCATTCTCCTCCCGCCGGTGAGTGGAGGAGGACGCGGGAGGGAAAAGGGAGGAGACGACGAGGCTCGAAATCTCTGGCAACGACTGCGAGAGGAGCGGAAATATATATCGATCGTATTCTCAAAAGACCCGAATTCGCAATCAGATTTTATCGTCGTCGATATTTTGATCCATACGAATGAATTAAACGTCATCGTCATTTTTATCCCTTTCGATGTAATTAATCATTATTATGAAAGAGTTTAAAGAAATAGAATCAGTTGTAATGAATGCATAAATCAAAATTATAATATGCCGTCAAGAAATGCTAAAACAAACTTGGCAAAAAGTTCAATAAGATTAATTCTGTGACTTTTTAAAATTTATTGATTTGCCATTAATTTATAAATTAATTAATAAAATTTTAATTATCATTAAATTAAAAATGCAAATTGTAGTCTACAATTGTTTTATTCTTAATCGAAATCCTTGTCAATTTTTTCCATTTCTTTATTTTTTACCTGGTAGTTTTAAAAATTGATAATTTAAGTTAAGGTATGATGTTTCTGCAACCGCACAATTAATAATTATTATTGTATTAATTGTATTTGTATCTGTGCTCTCGTTGCGATCTTTCGCGGAAGAATTCATAAATATCACGTTTTCTTCGATAATTCATTATTCTTCATTTTACAAATCCGCATGTCTATAAAACCGCGTTCACAACGCTATCGAGAAACATCGCGAAAAAATTGCACGCGACTGTTTACACAACAAGTGTCGACCTGTCATTTTTAATCGGCCAGCACAATTCGTGCGCCACTCATGGCTCTCTTGCCCAACCACCTCTCTCGCGCAGATTACGCCGCGAGATAAAATTATTTCCGAATCGACCTTCGTACCCGCCGATATGCGTCACGCACAACAGTGCTTGTAATCTCGGTGCTTGCAACAGCACACCGAATTTCGCCGAAACGCATCTCATTCCTCTGTTCGTCCATTGCGTCGGTCGTCGGGATGTATCATTAATTCTTCGATTCAGCCTTCGCGTTATCGGAAATGGGAAGGTGAATGTGCGAAAGGACATTCCTCTCGGAACACGAAAATCTGCATTAAGAAAAGAGGGATTGACATTGAGGGGAGTTTTTGCTTTTTTGACTTTAATTACATGATAAAATATTATTTTATAGACATTACTGCTGTAATGTTAGTAATAATTATTATAGTTTACAGTTGTATACATCGAAAAGAATACACTATACATATGTATATATAAGGTGTCTCGTAAGTTTTGACCAATCGCTTTTGTGGAGTGGATTAAACTGAGTCGAAAAGTCCCCATTTTGCAATTATAACGAGATATTAATTACTAAAAATCGCTAAATATTGGTTCTCAATGATTTTTTACTCAGATACTATCAACTTTACAGAAAAACTGCAAGAGACAAAAATCATCAATTTTTTTCTCATAAAGTTTTGAGAATTTTTTCAAAATTTTTTAATACCGTATTATTTCCTTATGGTAAAAAAAAAGAAAAGTACTAAAAAGTTGATAAAAAATTCTGAAAAAATTCTTAAAGTTCTATGAGAAAAAAATTAACAATTTTTGTCTCTTGCAGTTTCTCTGTAAGTTGATAGTATTTGAGTCAAAAATTATTGAATACCAATTTTCGACAATTTTTAACAATTAACAATTTCTTGTTAACTGTATTGCGAAATTGCAAAATAGTAAAAGACTTTTCTTCTCAGTTCAATTCCATTCTACCCATATGCAAAAGATTTATTATTATTTTCCAAACACTCTATATATTGCTTTCGAAAACGACTATAAAATCACAGATGTTTCTAGGGACAGATATATATTTTTTATTATATATAAAGAACTATAGATATAATTATTATAAGAAATATATTATGGAGATATTAGTAAAAAATGGAGCTTTTACATTGAAAGAAAAGTGTGTGTAACTATAATTATACTGTAATTATAGCCATTATTGTAAATAATATTAGTAATTAGTAATAATTATTATATATTTCTATAATAGTATATAATAATTATGTATATAAATCTATCAACAAAAACGTAGTTGATATAAAAAATGACTATAAATTTAATTACTATTAAAATGATTGCAATTACTAGTCATTTTTATAGTCAATTTTTATATGATTATTCTATAATTATTTTGTGTCGCGCAATTCTAGTTATAAAAATAAAAAATTTTTCTTTGAGTGTACATGCATATATTTTAAAATTTAAGAGATTAAATTTAAAATATATATCTTCTCAATAAAATCTAAATTATATTTTGTTATTTTTCACTATTTTACTATCCAGAGTTTACTAAGAGAGTTGCTCAAAATTTACATTCTTAACTCAATCACGCAGCATGATTGAAGCCAAGTATCCCGAGAATACTCTCGAAATGAAATTGAGTTAAAATGTTAGCCTTAGAATGCACGTTAAAGTTGGGCGCTCTTATAAATCTCTTCGCGTTAAATTATGTATCCGAGTTTTATTTGCATATCGTTTATAAGTTATTCAAATTTAATTTGCATTTCTGATCCCATCTGACGCGACCGCGATTAAAGCTTCGATCCTCGAAGAATGCCACACTTGAATTTAAGGGGTCTTAATGGTAGGACGACGGCCCCCAAAAGATGTCGTGTGAATGACGATTCGGTGCACTGTCACGCGGTCGTGCGAGGTGCACCTCCATTTGCGTACGCGCGCGCGTTCTTCTGGCGTCGCGACGGACGCGAAGCGAGTATCTGCTATCTTGTGACATTGAGGAGTCGGTATCTGTGCCAGCGAGTCTCCTCAGCAACCTGCTGCTGCGA